>NW_026124094.1:17500-26639 GCF_025177605.1 Cucumis melo
TTAAACTAAATTCGGCTCAATCTTTTACTAAAAGGATTGAGCCGAATACAATACAAAGATATTATTGTATATCTTTTTTACTAGATATACAAAATAGAAAATTGAAATAAAAATATAAGACGAAACAACTTAAAAATTTTTATTGTTGTGCTGGATCCGCAATTAAGCCTATGGATCCTTAGGATTGGTGTAGTCATTTAATATTTAATATATTATATCCCGTAGCGTCGTTTCAGATCCGGGATCGAGCCAAGTATCACAACTTCTTCTACCCCATCCTGTATATTGTCCTTTTTGTTCTGTCTTGGAATACAAATTTTTTAGTAGACGAGATTTTACGAAAAAAGTTCTTCATATTCATAGGGATAACAACGATTTTTTTTATGTGAATTTGACAATTTGACATAACCGGTGAGAAACCACTATTTATAAATTAATAATTGAATTGATTTAATTGAAAAAAAAAATAATTCTCTTTTGAGAGAACGCTAAGTATCACTTCACTATATATAACGGAACCTTTTTTTTTTAAGACCGACTCGTTAATACTTAATAATCCTAGTGATTGGATTTAGATCCTATTCTGATAGGAAATGAGATATTTAAATGATTTCTTTTTTATCGAATGACTATTCAGCTATTGTATTTTCATGTAAATAGGGGCAAGAAAGCTCTATGGAAAAAAGATGGTTAAATTCGATGTTGTCTAAAGGGAAGTTAGAATACAGGTGTAGGCTAAATAAATCAATCAATAGTCTTGGTCCTATTGAAAGTGAAGGATCAATTATAAATAATATGAATAAAAACATTCCTAGTCATAGTGATAGTTACAATTCTAGTTACAGTACTGTTGATGATTTAGTCGGCATTCGGAATTTCATATCTGATGACACTTTTTTAGTTAGGGATAGTAATAGCTGCAGTTATTCCATCTATTTGGATATTGAAAATCAAATTTTTGAGATTGACAATGATCCTTCTTTTGTAAGTGAACTAGAAAGTTCTTTTTATAGTTTTCGGAACTCTACTTATCAAAATAATGTATCTAAGAGTGATGATTCCCACTATGATCAGTACATGTATGATACTAAATATAGTTGGAATAATCACATTAATAGTTGCATTGACAGTTATCTTTGGACTCAAATCTGTATTGATAGTTACATTTTAAGTGGTAGTCACAATTACAGTGACAGTTACATTTATAGTTCTATTTGTGCTGAAGGTGGAAATAGTAGTCAAAGTGAGAGTTTCAGTATAAGAACTAGCACGCATAGAAAAAATTTAACTACAACAGAACGTTCTAATGATCTAGATCTAACTAAAAAATACAGGCATTTGTGGGTTCAATGCGAAAATTGTTATGGATTAAATTATAAGAAAATTTTTAAATCAAAAATGAATATTTGTCAACAATGTGGATACCATTTGAAAATGAGTAGTTCAGATAGAATCGAACTTTTGATTGATCCAGGTACTTGGGACCCTATGGATGAAGACATGGTCTCTTTGGATCCCATTCAATTTGATTCGGAGAATCAACTTTATACTTATAAAGATCGTCTTTCTTCTTATCAAAGAAAGACAGGATTAACTGAGGCTATTCAAACAGGCACAGGTAAATTAAATGATATTCCAGTAGCAATTGGGGTTATGGATTTTCAGTTTATAGGGGGTAGTATGGGATCCGTAGTAGGAGAGAAAATCACCCGTTTGATCGAGTATGCTACCAATCAATTTTTACCTCTTATTTTAGTGTGTGCTTCGGGAGGAGCACGCATGCAAGAAGGAAGTTTGAGCTTGATGCAAATGGCAAAAATATCTTCCGCTTTATATGATTATCAATCAAATAAAAAATTATTCTATGTAGCAATCCTTACATCTCCTACTACTGGTGGGGTGACAGCTAGTTTTGGTATGTTGGGGGATATCATTATTGCCGAACCGAATGCCTACATCGCATTTGCGGGTAAAAGAGTAATTGAACAAACATTGAATAAGGCAGTCCCTGAGGGTTCACAGGAGGCTGAATCTTTATTCGATAAGGGCTTATTCGATCTAATCGTACCACGTAATCCTTTAAAAGGTGTTGTGAGTGAGTTATTTCAGCTCCACGCTTTCGTTCCCTCGAATCAAAATTCAATCAAGTAAAGCCTTACTTAACTTAAAAAATGAATTCTTTTTTTTTTTATTTCTTCCGCAAAATTTGGCACGGGGAAGAAAATGAATTTCATGCTCCCTTCTTAACATTACATGTGTATATATACTTCAACTATAGCAAATAGCGGCATAGAGTCTTGCATCTTTCTACATCTCTAGCGGATCTCTAGTTTTACTAAGAATCCTTGTTGTTGGATCGGATTATAACTACCTTTTTGGGAATTTGTACGAAAATCTTTATGAAATTTTATTAAAAAAAAATGCTAAGACAAGATAATAACTAAAATAATGCAAACGTCTATTATGATACATATATCTCATGTCGAAAGATGAGTAAGTCCATTTATTTAATTCGACATTCCTCATTCCTTTTCTATATATACTCACGTAGATATTACTTAGTATAATTATATATTGAATTAGTATAATTATAAGATACCTTTTATAACAATCAATAAATAACAGGTAAAACTATTAATATAACAATGAAAATATTAAGTCGAGGTATCCATTCTATGACAACTCTCACCACCTTACCCTCTATTTTTGTGCCTTTAGTGGGCCTAGTATTTCCGGCAATTGCAATGGCTTCTTTATTTCTTCATGTTCAAAAAAACAAGATTTTTTAAATATGCTGTCTATTTTTTTTTTTCAAAACTTAGACTTTGACGATAACACAGCTATCTATTTAGTAGACTAGAATCTAACATGTGGCTTACTCCAAACATAAGCGATTATACATACGTAAACATGATATCTGAGGAAATCAATTAGAAGTATTTCAAAATAGAAAATAGATAAGTTTCAAAATAGAAAATAGATAAGAGATCGGGCGACAAATGTTTGAGATATAAAATCAATATACCTATATGGATGTAGGTATCTATAGGGAATCATATAAAGGTGATGTTATTATTTTAGATCTAAGTAATTCGATGAATTACTTAGATCTAAAGTAAAGGTTCACATCAAAATAGTGCTAGTTGATTAGAGTTACTTCGGAAACAAAAAAAGTAAAATAGATTTTTTTTGATTCTCTTAATTCCAATAAAATGCAACGAGATCTAGTATGAATTGGCGATCAGAACGTATATGGATAGAATTTATAAGAGGATCTCGAAAAATCAGCAATTTCTGCTGGGCCTTTATCCTTTTTTTAGGTTCATTAGGGTTTTTATTGGTTGGAACTTCCAGTTATCTTGGTAGGGATTTGATAGCTTTATTTCCGTCTCAGCAAATAATTTTTTTTCCACAGGGGATCGTAATGTCTTTCTATGGGATTGCCGGTCTCTTTATTAGCTCCTATTTGTGGTGCACAATTTTGTGGAATGTAGGTAGCGGTTATGATCGATTCGATAGAAAAGAAGAAATAGTGTCTATTTTTCGTTGGGGGTTTCCTGGAAAAAATCGTCGAATCTTCCTACGATTCCTTATGAAAGACATTCAGTCCATCAGAATAGAAGTTAAAGAGGGTATTTATGCACGTCGTGTCCTTTATATGGAAATAAGAGGCCAAGGGGCCATTCCCTTGACGCGTACCGATCAGAATCTGACCCCACGAGAAATTGAGCAAAAGGCTGCCGAATTGGCCTATTTCTTGCGTGTACCAATTGAAGTTTTTTGAAAAATGAAGTTCAGAATGAATTTTGTTCGTAGCAAGAGGGATAAAACTGAAATGAAAGAATAGTCTTTTTTATAGACCATAGTAATAGTATAATAACTTAACTGGAATTTCTTCAGAATGCTCATTTGACCCAAAGCAGACGTATACGGAACAGCCAGAAAACTTTCTTTGTCCGAAATTTTGATCCGTATGTAAATCAACTGCACAGTAACAAAAAAAAGTGGATTCTTTGTTATTTTCTTTCTGTATTATTTCGAAATTCAAGGATTAACTAATAAATCACAAATCAAAAACTAAAAAACAGGGAATGGATTCATAATAGTATGCATATGACTTGTAATAGAACTTATGTTTGATATAAATATTAGTAGTGTAGAGAGTTAACGAATGAAGTGAGTTCATTAAAAAATAAAAGACGAAAAAATGGAAAAAAAGAAAGCATTCATTCCCCTTCTATATCTTGCATCTATAGTATTTTTGCCCTGGTGGATCTCTCTTTCATTTAATAAAAGCCTAGAATCTTGGGTTACTAATTGGTGGAATACTGGTCAATCCGAAATTTTTTTGAATGATATTCAAGAAAAGAGTATTATAAAAAAAGTTCTAGAATTAGAGGAACTCTTTCTCTTGGACGAAATGCTAAAGGAATACCCAGAAACACATCTACAAAAGCTTCGTATCGGAATCTACAAAGAAACGATCCAATTGATCAAGATGCACAATGAGGATCGTATCCATATGATTTTGCACTTCTCGACAAATATAATCTGTTTCGTTATTCTAAGTGGTTATTCTATTCTTGGTAATGAAGAACTTGTTATTCTTAACTCTTGGGTTCAAGAGTTCCTATATAACTTAAGCGACACAATAAAAGCTTTTTCTATTCTTTTATTAACTGATTTATGTATAGGATTTCATTCACCCCATGGTTGGGAACTAATGATTGGTTCTGTCTACAAAGATTTTGGATTTTCTCATAACGATCAAATTATATCCGGTCTTGTTTCCACTTTTCCAGTCATTCTTGACACAATTTTAAAATATTGGATCTTCCGTTATTTAAATCGTGTATCTCCCTCACTTGTAGTGATTTATCATTCAATGAATGACTGAAAAATATAATGTTTGTTACTTTGTACATAAGTAAAACATTCAAAATTGTACTTATTCCTTCTACCCATCGCGAAGGATGCCTCCTATATTCGAGTAACTTTATTTCAGTAAATAGCAGAATCATGGATAGGGAACTATACTAGGGACCTACCTAATTTTATTGTAGAAATTTTTGGGCTCAATGATTGGACCATGCAAACTAGAAATACCTTTTCTTCGATAAAGGAAGAGATTACTCGATCTATTTCCGTATCACTCATGATATATATAATAACTTGGGCACCCGTTTCAAATGCATATCCCATTTTTGCACAACAGGGTTATGAAAATCCACGAGAAGCAACCGGCCGTATTGTCTGCGCCAACTGCCATTTAGCTAATAAGCCCGTGGATATCGAGGTTCCACAAGCGGTACTTCCTGATACTGTATTTGAAGCAGTTGTTCGAATTCCTTATGATATGCAACTGAAACAAGTTCTTGCGAATGGTAAAAAGGGTGGTTTGAATGTGGGGGCTGTTCTTATTTTACCCGAGGGGTTTGAATTAGCCCCCCCCGATCGTATTTCTCCCGAGATTAAAGAAAAGATGGGCAATCTTTCTTTTCAGAGCTATCGTCCCACTAAAAAAAATATTCTTGTGATAGGTCCTGTTCCTGGTCAGAAATATAGTGAAATCACCTTTCCTATTCTTTCCCCGGACCCTGCGACTAAGAAAGATGTTCACTTCTTAAAATATCCCATATACGTAGGCGGGAACAGGGGAAGGGGTCAGATTTATCCCGACGGGAGTAAGAGTAATAATAATGTTTATAATGCTACAGCAGCAGGGATAGTAAGCAAAATAATACGAAAAGAAAAAGGAGGATATGAAATAACCATAGTGGATGCAGCGAATGGGCGTCAAGTGGTTGATATTATCCCTCCAGGACCAGAACTTCTTGTTTCAGAGGGCGAATCCATCAAACTTGATCAACCATTAACGAGTAATCCTAATGTGGGAGGATTTGGTCAGGGAGATGCGGAAATCGTCCTTCAAGATCCATTACGTGTCCAAGGCCTTTTGTTCTTTTTTGCATCTGTTATTTTGGCACAAATCTTTTTAGTTCTTAAAAAGAAACAGTTTGAGAAGGTTCAATTGTCCGAAATGAATTTCTAAATCTGGGGATTTATCAAATAAAGTTCGTAAAAAAAACCAAATTCTTGTTGGCAATTCTATAATTTAATTATGTATGATCAAAAAATTATGAAAAACTTTTTCCCTTGTTTTTTTTTTTATTCTTTTTCGACCCTATTTCGGTAATTACTTGTACCGCATTACTAGTCATAGTATGGATATTATATTGTCAGGAAGACTATTTTACCTCTTCTTTATTTCTTTGTTTTTTACAATACAAATAGGAGCGGTATTATTATGATTATTATGTCACTGGTGCCAGATTGAAATGTCATTGAATGTGTCTATTTTTATTCTAATAGAATAAAAATAGAGTAGATATTAAAAATAAGATAAGTAAATGGAGAATAGAAAAAAAATGAAGGGAACAAAGGATTCTAGAAGGAATTATGCATCTTTCTAGTATTCGATACCAGAAAAATTCCTTTTCTTGTTCTGGTGTCGAAATAATAAACTAATGAATTATTCTTGATCCCGTTCGTCAAAGATCTCTATTCTTAGTTTCAATTTTTCCCGGTTTATCAGAACCTTTTTTTCGATTTATTACATAAGTAGTGAACAAATTCAATGAATTTTTCAATTCTATTTTATATTAAAATAACTATAGAAAATTCTATTAGTATATTTTAATCTATTTAAAGGGTTTGTGATATCTGATCGATAGAAATATAATATTGTTATATTGGGATTGTATCATCCAGAAAGAGGGAATCGAGTGATTCTCTCTTTCTTTTTTTCGCTTTGAAATGAAAGTATCGACCGATACGATCGCGAAAGAGATGGTCTGAATCAATTTTTTTTTTGAAGCAATTCAGAATCAGAAAGAAATGAAGTTTTTTGAAAAAATAGGAAAGATCCATTTTTTCATTTATATGAATAAATTAGTCTAATTCTAATTAGTAAGAGCTCAACGGGACCTACCCCCTCTTTTTTTCTGATTTGAGGGGGATCCTGTTGAGTTCTTACGCTTTCATGTCTCCAACTCAGTTCATCCGATTATTACAGAGATGAACCTAAGCCGGAATATGAACCATAAAAGAAAATACCAACTAAACCGATCACAGGAATACCAGTTACAGTACCGATTATCCAAAGAGGAATCCTTCCAGTAGTCTCGGCCATTTGTCCCACTTCCCTCCCCATTTCATCAAGTGGTCGTGCTAGAGACAGAAACAGTCATAGATAATTATGAGATGATATCCTTCCGAATGGGATAAGATAATTCGTACTATTATTTAGTATTTTCTTTTATTTAATTGAAGAAATAATTGGAAAATAAAACAGCAAGTACAAAAATGAGTAATAACCCCCAGTAAAGACTGGTACGATTCAATTCAACATTTTGTTCGTTCGGATTTGATTGTGTCATAGCTCTATAATTCGGATTAGGTTTATCGTTGGATGAATTGCATTGCTGATATTGACCCTAAAAAAGAAACGGTAGGTACAGCTAGTCCGTGAACAGTTAACCATCGCACTGTAAAAATAGGATAAGTTTTATCGATAGTCATTTGGTCCTCCTAAAAAGATCTACTAAATTCATCGAGTTGTTCCAAAGAATCAAAACGGCCAGTTATTAATGGAATTCCTTGTCGGCTCTCTGTAAAATACTCATTTGGACGAGGGCTTCCAAAAACATCGTAAGCTAAACCCGTGCTGACGAATAACCAACCTGCAATGAATAGAGAAGGTATAGTAATGCTATGAATGACCCAGTATCGAATACTGGTGATAATATCAGCAAAAGAACGTTCTCCTGTGCTTCCAGACATGCCGAGCTCCACATATTCTTGTACAGTCAAAAGGGGGATCGATTCCGTAAAAGATGAGATCAGTAAATGGAAATTAACTGAAATTTTATCTTTGTAAGATCGTCAATATTGTACCGAGGGTGTTTTTAGAGTATACCGAATCAGTATAGCTATCCTTCTTCTGACGCAGCAACGCAATTTCACAATAAGTATCAAAATGAAGCACTAAAACTAAATAATATAATTTGTTTCTTCTTTTCTTGCTGCTTGTCGATGTAGAATCATATACCATTCATTCAATAGAAAATTCTGAAAATGCCTGTCTGTAGTATTAAGGATTCTATCGGTTATTGGCTTCGGGCTAGAAAGCGAAGATTGGGTAAAATGTGAATCCGACTGGTTGGTTTATAATAATTTAGGAAGCAGATTCTAATAGTCCCAAAATTCAATGAAATTAGACGTGAAATCTCGAAATATTTCTTTTGTGTTTGTAGTTATATTTTTGTTTGAATCTTTTTTTATTTTAAGGAATTGGTTAGTCGTCCAGTAACAAGTAACAGTAGTACATAGGATTCGATGAACGAAACAGAACAACGAATAGAAGAATAATAAATATTCGTAATGCACGCATTATTGTTTTATATTAGACTCAAACGATCGTTCTTCAACTAATTAGAAGAATGTTTTTAATATGGAAAGAATAAGAATAAATGGAGAACCTAGTTTCGAGTGATCTGATCGTGCGATACTTTTTTTCTTTTTAAAAAAGATTTTATGGAAATGAACCCACTACATAAAATCTAATTAGTGGGAATACAATTTCATAAATAAAGGGCATTATAAGGTCATTCATTCTTCAGCGATTCAAAGAGCATTTCATTTTTGGAATCAAGTTACACAACATAGTTTATTTATTATTTTTCTTTTTTTTTTTTTTTTTTCTTTCTAATTATTTAGAATCCATTTAATAGATTTATATATTTACTAGATTTATATATTAAATTATTGTTTATAAATTCTTTATAATAAGAATATTTGTTTTGAAAACTCAAGAGTTGTTCAATGAATCCCTTGATTCCGAATTGCGGGATAGAGAGACAGATGATGAATTGATTTCTTACCTATGTCACAAGATTTTTGTTAGTATCATCTATAATCATAATAATAGATGAATCAAAAACTTTCAATTGAATATATTTTTTCAATTAGTATTTTTACTTATCCATCCGCGTATCTTTCAAAAATAGAAACTTAGGGAAGTGCTTTATAAACATATGGATAAAAATAACGTATTTCATTTAGCCTCGTCATGCCTACT
>NW_026124095.1:0-5000 GCF_025177605.1 Cucumis melo
TCAATAGGTTGATTGTTTCGCTCCTGTATCTTCCAAAAGGAAAAAAGATCTCTGAGAGCTGTTTCCTGGATCCGAAAGAGAGTACTTGGGTTCTCCCAATAACTAAAAAGTGTATCATGCCTGAATCTGACTGGGGTTCGCGGTGGTGGAGGAACTGGATCGGAAAAAAGAGGGATTCCAGTTGTAAGATATCTAATGAAACCGTCGCTGGAATTGAGATCTCATTCAAAGAGAAAGATATCAAATATCTGGAGTTTCTTTTTGTATATTATATGGATGATCAGATCCGCAAGGACCATGATTGGGAATTGTTGGATCGTCCTTTTACGAGGAAGAGGCAAAACATAATCAACTTGAATTCGGGACAGCTATTCGAAATCTTAGTGAAAGACTGGATTTGTTATCTCATGTTTGCTTTTCGTGAAAAAATACCAATTGAAGTGGAGGGCTTCTTCAAACAACAAGGAGCTGGGTCAACTATTCAATCAAATGATATTGAGCATGTTTCCCATCTCTTCTCGAGAAACAAGTGGGCTATTTCTTTGCAAAATTGTGCTCAATTTCATATGTGGCAATTCCGCCAAGATCTCTTCTTTAGTTGGGGGAAGAATCCGCACGAATCGGATTTTTTGAGGAACATATCGAGAGAGAATTGGATTTGGTTAGACAATGTGTGGTTGGTAAACAAGGATCGGTTTTTTAGCAAGGTACGGAATGTCTTGTCAAATATTCAATATGATTCCACAAGATCTAGTTTCGTTCAAGTAACGGATTCTAGCCAATTGAAAGGATCTTCTGATCAATCCAGAGATCATTTCGATTCCATTAGTAATGAGGATTCGGAATATCACACATTGATCAATCAAAGAGAGATTCAACAACTAAAAGAAAGATCGATTCTTTGGGATCCTTCCTTTCTTCAAACGGAACGAACAGAGATAGAATCAGACCGATTCCCTAAATGCTTTTCTGGATATTCCTCAATGTCCCGGCTATTCACGGAACGTGAGAAGCAGATGAATAATCATCCGCTTCCGGAAGAAATCGAAGAATTTCTCGGGAATCCTACAAGATCCATTCGTTCTTTTTTCTCTGACAGATGGTCAGAACTTCATATGGGTTCGAATCCTATTCAGAGGTCCACTAGAGATCAGAAATTGTTGAAGAAAGAACAAGATGTTTCTTTTGTCCCTTCCAGTCGATCGGAAAATAAAGAAATAGTTAATATATTCAAGATAATTACGTATTTACAAAATACCGTCTCAATTCATCCTATTTCATCAGATCCGGGATGTGATATGGTTCCGAAGGATGAACTGGATATGGACAGTTCCAATAAGATTTCATTCTTGAACAAAAATCCATTTATTTATTTATTTCATCTATTCCATGACCGGAACAGGAGGGGATACACGTTACACCACGATTTTGAATCAGAAGAGAGATTTCAAGAAATGGCAGATCTATTCACTCTATCAATAACCGAGCCGGATCTGGTGTATCATAAGGGATTTGCCTTTTCTATTGATTCCTACGGATTGGATCAAAAACAATTCTTGAATGAGGTATTCAACTCCAGGGATGAATCGAAAAAGAAATATTTATTGGTTCTACCTCCTATTTTTTATGAAGAGAATGAATCTTTTTATCGAAGGATCAGAAAAAAATGGGTCCGGACCTCCCCCGGGAATGATTTGGAAGATCCAAAACAAAAAATAGTGGTATTTGCTAGCAACAACATAATGGAGGCAGTCAATCAATATAGATTGATCCGAAATCTGATTCAAATCCAATATTATGGGTACATAAGAAATGTATTGAATCGATTCTTTTTAATGAATAGATCCGATCGCGACTTGGAATATGGAATTCAAAGGGATCAAATAGGAAATGATACTCTGAATCATAGAACTATAATGAAATATACGATCAACCAACATTTATCAAATTTCAAAAAGGGTCAGAAGAAATGGTTCGATCCTCTTATTTTGATTTCTCGAACCGAGAGATCCATGAATCGGGATCCTAATGCATATAGATACAAATGGTCCAATGGGAGCAAGAATTTCCAGGAACATTTCATTTCTGAGCAGAAGAGCCATTTTCATTTTCAAGTAGTGTTCGATCGATTACGTATTAATCAATATTCGATTGATTGGTCTGAGGTTATCGATAAAAAAGATTTGTCTAAGTCACTTCGTTTCTTTTTGTCCAAGTTACTTGTTTTTTTGTCCAAGTTTCTTCTCTTTTTGTCTAACTCACTTCCTTTTTTCTTTGTGAGTTTCGGGAATATCCCCCTTCATAGGTCCGAGATCCACATCTATGAATTGAAAGGTCCGAATGATCAACTCTGCAATCAGTTGTTAGAATCAATAGGTCTTCAAATCGTTCATTTGAAAAAATTGAAACCCTTCTTATTGGATGATCATTATACTTCCCAAAAATCGAAATTCTTGATCAATGGAGGAACAATATCACCATTTTTGTTCAATAAGATACCAAAGTGGATGATTGACTCATTCCATACTAGAAATAATCGCAGGAAATCCTTTGATAACACGGATTCCTATTTCTCAATGATATCCCACGATCAAGACAATTGGCTAAATCCCGTGAAACCATTTCATAGAAGTTCATTGATATCTTCTTTTTATAAAGCAACTCGACTTCGATTCTTGAATAATCCACATCACTTCTGCTTCTATTGTAACAAAAGATTCCCTTTTTATGTGGATTATGTGGAAAAGGCCCGTATCAATAATTATGATTTTACGTATGGACAATTCCTCAATATCTTGTTCATTCGCAACAAAATATTTTCTTTGTGCGGCGGTAAAAAAAAACATGCTTTTTTGGAGAGAGATACTATTTCACCAATCGAGTCACAGGTATCTAACATATTCATACCTAACGATTTTCCACAAAGTGGTGACGAAAGGTATAACTTGTACAAATCTTTCCATTTTCCAATTCGATCCGATCCATTCGTTCGTCGAGCTATTTACTCGATCGCAGACATTTCTGGAACACCTCTAACAGAGGGACAAATAGTCAATTTTGAAAGAACTTATTGTCAACCTCTTTCAGATATGAATCTATCTGATTCAGAGGGGAAGAACTTGCATCAGTATCTCAATTTCAATTCAAACATGGGTTTGATTCACACTCCATGTTCTGAGAAATATTTACCATCCGAAAAGAGGAAAAAACGGAGTCTTTGTCTAAAGAAATGCCTTGAGAAAGGGCAGATGTATAGAACCTTTCAACGAGATAGTGCTTTTTCAACTCTCTCAAAATGGAATCTATTCCAAACATATATGCCATGGTTCCTTACTTCGACAGGGTACAAATATCTAAATTTGCTATTTTTAGATACTTTTTCAGACCTATTGCCGATACTAAGTAGCATCCAAAAATTTGTATACATTTTTCATGATATATATGATCCATGCATAATATCATGGCGAATTCTTCAGAGAAAATTGTGTCTTCTACAATGGAATCTGATAAGTGAGATTTCGAGTAAGTGTTTACCTAATCTTCTTCTGTCCGAAGAAATGATTCATCGAAATAATGAGTCACCATCGATATCGACACATCTGAGATGGCCAAATGTTCGGGAGTTCCTCTATTCAATCCTTTTCCTTCTTCTTATTGCTGTATATCTCGTTCGTACACATCTTCTCTTTGTTTCTCGAGCCTATAGTGAGTTACAGACAGAGTTCGAAAAGGTCAAATCTTTGATGATTCCATCATACATGATTGAGTTGCGAAAACTTCTGGATAGGTATCCCAGGAATTCTTTCTGGTTAAAGAATCTCTTTCTAGTTGCTCTGGAACAATTAGGAGATTCTCTAGAAGAAATATGGGGTTCTGCTTCTGGTGGCAACATGCTATGGGGTGGCGGTCCCGCTTATGGGGTCAAATCAATACGTTCGAAGAAGAAAGATTGGAATATCAATCTCATCGATCTCATAAGTATCATACCAAATCCCATCAATCGAATCGCTTTTTCGAGAAATACGAGACATCTAAGTCATACAAGTAAAGAGATATATTCATTGATAAGAAAAAATGTGAACGGTGATTGGATTGATGAGAAAATCCAATCCTGGGTCTCGAACAGTGATTCGATTGATGATAAAGAAAGAGAATTCTTGATTCAGTTCTCCACCTTAACGACAGAAAAAAGGATTGATCAAATTCTATTGAGTCTGACTCATAGTGATCATTTATCAAAGAATGACTCTGGTTATCAAATGATTGAACAACCGGGAGTAATTTACTTACGATACTTAGTTGACATTCATAAAAAGTATCTAATGAATTATGAGTTCAATACATCCTGTTTAGCAGAAAGACGGACATTCCTTGCTCATTATCAGACAATCACTTATTCACAAACCTCGTGTGGGGCTAATAGTTTTCATTTCCCATCTCATGGAAAACCCTTTTCGCTCCGCTTATTAGCCCTCCCCCCCTCTAGGGGTATTTTAGTGATAGGTTCTATAGGAACTGGACGATCCTATTTGGTCAAATACCTAGCGACAAACTCCTATCTTCCTTTCGTTACAGTATTTCTGAACAAGTTGCTGGATAAGAAGCCTAAGGGTTTTCTTATTGATGATAGTGACGATATTGATGATAGTGACGATATTGATGATAGTGGCGATATTGATGATAGTGACGATATCGACCGTGACCTTGATACGGAGCTGGAGCTTCTAACTATGATGAATGCGCTAACTAAGGATATGATGCTGGAAATAGACCGATTTTATATCACCCTTCAATTCGAATTAGCAAAAGCAATGTCTCCTTGCATAATATGGATTCCAAACATTCATAATCTGTATGTGACTGAGTCGAATTACTTATCCCTTGGTCTATTAGTGAACTATCTCTCCAGGGATTTTGAAAGATGTTCCACTAC
Source organism: Cucumis melo (assembly GCF_025177605.1). Taxonomy (NCBI): domain Eukaryota; kingdom Viridiplantae; phylum Streptophyta; class Magnoliopsida; order Cucurbitales; family Cucurbitaceae; genus Cucumis; species Cucumis melo. The sequence continues at coordinate 4,934 of NW_026124095.1, forward strand.
AAATATTCTTGTTATTGCTTCGACCCATATTCCCCAAAAAGTGGATCCCGCTCTAATAGCTCCGAAT
>NW_026124096.1:27500-32500 GCF_025177605.1 Cucumis melo
TTAGCTCCCAGAAAAAATTTCATAACAATCCAAGCACTAGAAGATAGGTTTGGCATCACTTTTGTGTGTTGAGTGGGCATTGCGGCCGTAGGTGCGCATGGGGCGTGCATGGTGGGCGTTGGGTGGGCACGATGGGCGTACGGCGTGCGCACCGAGTGGGCACAAGACAGCGCCAAGAACCTCTATCGTGGGCACCTTGCGCGCGGCCCCATGCGCGCACGCCCCACGCAGACGCATGGGCTTGCGGCGCGCGCGGCCCCATGCGCGCACGCCCCACGCAGACGCATGGGCTTGCGGCGCGCGCGGCCCCCTGCGCGCACGCCCCACGCAGACGCATGGCGCGCGCGGCAACCTGCGCGCACGCCCCACGCAGACGCATGGCGCGCGCGGCACCCTGCGCGCAAGCCCCACGCAGACGCATGGCCATGCGGCGCGCCCGCCCATGGCCGTGCCGCATTCGTGCGCATGGGGGCGCGCATGCTGCATGCTCGGTGGGCCTGTGGGCACCTACGGTGGGGGCATGGGTTTGTTCCAACAACCTCCATAGAGTTTTTTCCATGAATTCTAGACGTGGGTGGTCACGCCCAACAAAGACGCATGCTGCGCGCGGCTTGCGCGCACGTCCCACGCAGACGCTTGGGCATGCGGCGCGGGGACACACGCCCGCAGACGCATGCCGCGCTTGGAACTCTGCGCGCACGCCCCACACACGCCCGAAGGGCATGGCGCATGGTGGGCACGGAAGAGGTACAATAACCTCTCAATTATTTTTGTGATGCACCGTAGGCGTTCGTGTGCAAGCCTCGGCCACGGGCATGCGGCGCGCGCCCCACACACGCCCGTAGACGCTTGAAGGGTCGGCCCCCTGCGCGCACGCCCCCCGCAGACGCACGGGCATGCAGCGCGCGACCCACACACGCCCACTAACGCACGGCGCGCGCGCCCATGTGCGTGATTTGTACTCCAAGACCTCGGCCTTGGCCTTGGGCCTTGACTTGCACACGAGCACCCTATCTTATACTTGGGCATTCAAAGATTATTTGCTTCACTAACATTTATACTTGTTTTCTAGTCTAAGGCCAACCCCTCACTAACACTTATGTTTTTCGTCCTTTTACATAAGATATAACCTCCACGGAAATTGGAAGAAATAAATGAGTTGTGTGTGGGTAGGGTCGAGATGAATCTCGGTGGATCATGGCAACAAGGCTCATCTGCCACTTACAAGCCAAGCACGCACGCCCCTTAGACGGATCCCCACGCTCGCACAAGCATCGCGTGCGCGGCACCCTACGCGCACGCCCCACTGCAGTCGCATGGGCTTGCGGCGCGCGCCGTGTCAAGGGCATAATTGTCCATGGTATTATTTACCGATGGTCGTATGCCCGAATACCCCCAAATCACTTTATCTTTATGTCTTGAAAGTAGTTTAGGTTAATTCTTTCGTTTAGGTGTCGCCGAGTCATAGTGTGACATTTCGGCTTTTTCATATGCAAGCCTGCCAAGGCCAAAATTCTCAATATGTACTATAGGGGGTACATGACTAAGTCCGACCCCCGCCCAAGCCTTGTCGCACTCTTTGCATGTTGAGTTATTTTCCTTGCAATTGACAGTCTTCAATGCTTTCTTTATGACGTTTTCAACTATTTACTTTCTCTCTCCCGTTTTATAAAAACATTTTTCCAAGAACGGGAAGGGAGGCTACGTCATACCGCGAGTTTGACCGCGGATTCCGATTTTCGAACGGCTGACTTGCTGATTGAGCTAAGCAAGTGCCGCACAATCGTGTCGAGAAGTTACGATTGTGACAAGTGGTATCAGAGCCAGGTTGGCTAATTGACGATAAGACCGAAACATGTCGTCGTCGAATCCATCGGGCAAGGCCCAAAAAGATCGACTAGTAGAGCTCGAAGAACAGATGCTCTACCTAGTCGAAGTTCCCGACTCCATCCGCTACTTGGAGTCTCGTCTCGAAGAAATTTCCGAGAAAACTAATACGATCGATGCGGTAGCTGGCCGTGTCGAAGGGTTTCCGATACAAGAGTTGATGACAAGGGTCGACGCCCTAGAAACAACTGTAAACATCGGAAGAACTGTCAACTACGAGCGTGGAGACAGTTCGACGGGCTCTGTTGCCCATATTGAAGAGCGTGTTCAAGAGCTGGATAGCTCTCAAAAGACACTGTTAGAGATGATAAACGGCATGTCAGAAGACTTCCGAGCTACCCTCGATGTCGTCAGAAATGAAATCGCAGATGTGAATGCGAGATTGAGCCTCACAATGCGAGCAATGGCAAATCAAGCTCCCGCTGGGGGAGCCATTCCGGTTAGTAGAGTGAAGATACCGGAACCAAAGCCCTTCTGTGGGGCAAGAGACGCGAAGGCCCTGGAAAACTATATCTTTGACCTGGAACAGTACTTCAGGGCCACAAACACGGTTACAGAGGAAGCCAAAGTCACGTTGGCGACGATGCATCTGTCTGAGGATGCCAAGTTATGGTGGAGGTCCCGATTTGTTGACATCCAGGAGGGACGTTGCACAATAGATACTTGGGACGCTTTGAAGAGAGAGCTTCGCTCACAATTCTTCCCTGAAAATGTCGAGATCTTGGCTCGACGGAAGTTACGCGAGCTGAAACACACCGGTAGTATTCGGGAGTATGTGAAGCAGTTCGCGGGACTGATGTTGGATATACGCGATATGTCCGAGAAAGACAAAGTTTTCTGTTTTGTCGAAGGGTTGAAGCCGTGGGCGAAGACAAAGCTATATGAACAAAGAGTTCAAGACCTCACGTCCGCGTACGCTGCAGCCGAACGGCTGTTTGACCTGTCTAACGACTCTCAAGATACAAGACGTCATCCAAGTTCCTCATCTGGAGGAAGTAGGAACAACCGCCCAAGTTCTCCTAAAACTACAGGAGGGGACAGACGCTTTAGTGGAGATCGTAGATCCCATCAATCGAATACTGGAAACTCTTGGCGAGGATCAAGTAACCAGAATCTGTCCAATCGTCCTCTTAGTTGCTTCATATGTAAGGGACCACACATGGCCAGGGAATGCCCGAACAAAACTGCTTTCAATGCATTCCAGGCATCTCTAACCTCAGATTCAGACAATCAACAAAGTCAGACCGAGGGAGAAGTCAACCAGACAGAAGAAGTTGATAACCCTCGAATGGGGGCTTTGAAATTTCTGTCATCTCTCCAGAAAAAGGTGGGGGAGACGAACACGCCAGTGGAAAGGGGCTTAATGTACGTTGACACCTGGATCAATCAAAAGCCAACCAAAAGCACTATGGTTGACTCCGGTGCCACCCACAATTTCATTACAGAAGTAGAAGCTAAACGTCTAAATCTCCGCTGGGAGAAAGATGCTGGAAGAATGAAAGCCGTGAATTCTGCTGCCCTACCTATCATCGGACTAGTGAAACGAACGATGATAAGATTAGGAGGATGGAGTGGTCTCGTAGACTTTGTAGTGGTAAAAATGGACGACTTTGATGTGGTACTGGGAATGGAGTTCCTACTTGAACACCAGGTAATCCCAATGCCTTTGGCCAAATGCTTGGTGATCACTGGACCTACACCCTCGGTTGTACAGACTGACCTACGTCAACCAGATGGATTGAAAATGATCTCGGCCATGCAGTTAAAGAAGGGTCTCTCTCGAGACGAACCAACATTTATGGCCATCCCACTCAAATCATCAGAGAACTCAGGGGAGACAGTCCCTAAGGAGATCATGCGCGTGCTAGAGAAATACCGTGATGTGATGCCCGATAGTTTGCCCAAGTCTTTGCCACCTCGGAGAATGATTGATCATGAGATCGAGTTAGTGCCTGGAGCAAAACCGCCTGCGAAGAATGCTTATCGTATGGCGCCTCCGGAGTTAGCTGAACTTCGGAAACAGTTAGATGAACTACTGAATGCAGGGTTTATCAGGCCTGCAAAAGCTCCGTATGGGGCCCCAGTTCTTTTCCAAAGGAAGAAAGATGGGAGTTTGCGACTGTGCATTGATTATCGCGCCCTAAATAAGCTCACAGTCCGTAACAAGTATCCACTTCCCATAATTACTGACTTGTTCGACCGCTTACATGGGGCAAAGTATTTTTCAAAGTTAGACTTGCGGTCGGGATACTACCAAGTGAGAATTGCAGAGGGAGATGAACCGAAGACAACCTGTGTCACCCGATATGGTGCGTTCGAATTCCTCGTAATGCCATTTGGTCTCACCAATGCCCCTGCCACCTTCTGCACGTTGATGAACCAAGTCTTCCACGAATATCTCGATAAATTCGTAGTAGTCTACCTGGATGATATAGTGGTCTATAGTACGACCATGGAGGAACATAGGGACCATCTACAAAAGGTTTTTCAGAAATTGAAGGAGAATCAACTGTACGTCAAAAGAGAAAAATGCTCTTTTGCACAAGAGCGGATAAACTTCTTGGGCCATGTGATAGAGTGTGGCCGAATTGGAATGGAAGAAGGGAAGATTGCTGCGATACGCGACTGGGCAATGCCGAAGTCAGTCTCAGAGTTACGCTCCTTCCTCGGGTTGGCAAATTACTATCGTCGATTTGTCGAGGGATTCTCGAAACGAGCAAGCCCGCTGACTGAGCTACTGAAAAAAGACGTTCACTGGAATTGGGATCCCGAGTGTCAAACCGCCTTCGACGGCCTAAAGCAAGCTTTGATGGAGGGGCCACTTCTAGGGATTGCGGATGTGACCAAACCATTTGAAGTCGAGACAGATGCGTCTGATTATGCGTTGGGGGGTGTGCTCCTACAGAATGGGCACCCGATCGCATACGAAAGTCGAAAATTGAATGCAGCAGAAAGGAGGTATACTGTGTCCGAAAAAGAAATGCTCGCAGTAGTACATTGTTTGAGGGCATGGAGACAATACCTACTAGGGTCGTCGTTTGTAGTGAAGACGGACAACAGTGCAACTTGCCACTTCTTTACCCAGCCAAAGTTGACTTCGAAACAAGCAAGAT
>NW_026124097.1:2500-5000 GCF_025177605.1 Cucumis melo
CGGCCATGGGCGCGCGCGCCGTGCGTCAGTGGGCGTCTGTGGGTCGCCCGCTGCATGCCCGTGCGTCTGCGGGGGGCGTGCGCGCAGGGTGCCGCGCGCGCCATGCGTCTGCGGGCGTGGGGCGCGCGCCGCAAGCCCATGCGACTGCAGTGGGGCGTGCGCGTAGGGTGCCGCGCACGCGATGCTTGTGCGAGCGTGGGGATCCGTCTAAGGGGCGTGCGTGCTTGGCTTGTAAGTGGCAGATGAGCCTTGTTGCCAAGATCCACCGAGATTCATCTCGACCCTACCCACACACAACTCATTTATTTCTTCCAATTGCCATGGAGGTCATATCTTTATGTAAAAGGACGAAAAACATAAGTGTTAGTGAGGGGTTGGCTTTGGACTAGAAAAAAAGTTGAAGCAAATCATCTTTGAATGCCCAAGAATAAGATAGTGTGCTCGTGTGCAAGTCAAGGACCAAGGCCGAGGCCTTCGAGTACAAAGCACGGCCATGGGCGCGCGCGCCGTGCGTTAGTGGGTTTGTGTGAGTCGCGCGCTGCATGCCCGTGCGTCTGCGGGGGGCGTGCGCGCAGGGGGCCGCGCGCGCCATGCGTCTACGGGCGTGTGTGGGGCGTGCGCCGCAAGCCCAGGCGACTGCAGTGGGGCGTGTGTGGGGCGCGCGCCGCATGCCCATGGCCGAGGCTTGCACACGAACGCCTAGGGTGCCCACCATGCGCCATGCCCTTCGGGCGTGTGTGGGGCGTGCGCGCAGAGTGCTAAGCGCGGCATGCGTCTGCGGGTGTGTGTCCGCGCGCCGCATGCCCAGGCGTCTACGTGGGACGTGCGCGCAAGCCGCGCGCAGCATGCGTCTGCGTTGGGCGTGACCACCCACGTCTAGAATTCATGGAAAAAACTCTATGGAGGTTGTTGGAACAAACCCGTGCCCCCACCGTGCATGCCCACATGCCCACCGAGCATGCAGCATGCGCGCCCCCATGCGCACGAATGCGGCACGGCCATGGGCGCGCGCGCCGCATGGCCATGCGTCTGCGTGGGGCGTGCGCGCAGGGTGCCGCGCGCGCAGGGTGCCGCAATGCCCACTCAACACACAAATGTGATGTCAAACCTATGTTCTAGTGCTTGGATTGTTATGAAATTTTTTCTGGGATCTAAAAAATGTAAACAAAGGATGTCCTCCAAAAATTAGTATTTTTGGAAACGTTTTACTATTTTTAAATTATTTTTAATTTTTTAACAATAAAAATTCATAAAATATTATTGGTTGGTTCAAAAATTATGAAACTTGTTTTCCACACTCATTTGAATGTCTAAAACATAATACAATCAAGTCCCGGTCATAATAATAACACAATCAAGATTTATGGCATGGTGTGACATTTCGGCTTTTTCATATGCAAGCCTGCCAGACCCAAAAAAGCCAGAATGTACTATATAGGGGGGCGACCTGCCTGCATGGGCGGGGCGCGGGGGTACCCCTATGCCGCGGCGCCGACCCTTCAAGCACATTGCGCCCATCATGGGCACATATGCTTGGGGGGTCGGCGCCGGCGGAGTGCCACCTCCGGCCGCCGGCGGCGAGTGAGAGTGGGTGTCGAGTTGATGCTCGGATGGGCTTGCGCGGACAATGCTTGCACCTCGGTGTGGGCGTGCACTCCAAGCGGGCTTGTTCGTGAGGAGACGAGATAACTTGCGATTGCTTTGTGCTTGGTGGACGAAGGGTTCGGCCGGAGTGCCACATCCGACCGTCGGGCAAGGAGTGAGAGCGGGATGGGCGTGCTTGGACAATGCTTGCACCTCGGTGTGGGCGTGCACTCCAAGTGTGCTTGTCTTGGCGATTGTTTCGTGCTTGGCGGAGGGGTTTGGCCATAACGATGGGCTTGTCCGTCGGGCAGGGAGTGAGAGCGGGTGTCGAGTTGACGCTCGGATGGGCTTGCGCGGACAATGCTTGCACCTCGGTGTGGGCGTGCACTCCAAGCGGGCTTGTTCGTGAAGATATGAGATGTCTTGCGATTGCTTTGTGCTCGGTGGACGGGTTTTATCGGAGTGCCACGTCCGACCGTTGGGCGGGGAGTGAGAGCGGGTGTCGAGTTGATGCTCGGATGGGCTTGCGCGGACAATGCTTGCACCTCGGTGTCGGCGTGCACTCCAAGCGGGTTTGTTCATGAAGATACGAGATGTCTTGCGATTGCTTCTTGCTTGGTGGAAGGGTTTGGTTAAAATCGATGGAATGCCGGGCCCCTACGTCGGGCAAGGAGTGAGAGCGGGATGTCAAATTGACATTCTTGGATGGGTTTTGCTTGGACAATGCTTGCACCTCGGTGTGGGCGTGCACTCCAAGTGGGCTTGTCTTGCAATTGCTTCGTGCTTGGTGGAGGGGTTTGGCCATAACGATGGGCTTGTCCGTCGGGTAGGGAGTGAGAGCGGGTGTCGAGTTGATGCTCGAATGGGCTTGCGCGGACAATGCTTGCACCTCGGTGTGGGCGTGCACTCCAAGCGG
>NW_026124098.1:12500-15000 GCF_025177605.1 Cucumis melo
AACTCCAAATCATTCTCTTGAAGCTCATCCTCTTTATCATAAATGATCCGCTTGCCCCGAAATGACCTAGCCCAATAGGGAAATCCCAATTCATTGAGCCTTTTGATACAATCAAATAGAAAGCCCCAAGGGCGCCATATTCTAGGAGCCCAAACTATGTAATTGAAGAAATCCTCCTCTATCTCTATCTGTTGCGGGTCGAGGACTCCTTCCCCTTCTTCAAACTCCGATTCGTATTGTTGATAGAGAAATCTCTGATCAACGATAGAACAAGATCCATTTTGTATCATATCTAAGGGATTCCTGGGTTCGGGCCGAAGAAGCAATGTCACTCGATCATTATCAAATCGACTGCAATCTTTTTCTGTCCGTGAGGATCCCAACAGAGCGCCTTCTACTTCTAATAGGCCATGAACTAGATCAGAATCATTCTCAACGAGTCCATAGATCCCATTTTTTTCATCGGGTCCGGGTAGAGACCAAAGGTCTTGAACGACCAATCCGGCAGAACAAATCAAAACATAAAGAAGTATCATTAATTTCTTCATGCTCGTTTGAAGTTCGAAGTACCAGTTGTACAAATAAGAACCCCCTTCGTTACATGATTTCTTCTTCATATAGATAGATATAGGATCTATGGAGCAATTACTTAGAAGTACATTTTGTGCAACAGCCCTTCCTATCTGATAGAAAAGGATCGCATGATCCTGAAACGATCTTACCTGGGATAGCAAATCCCAAGTTTGTCTATGAAGAGCAGATTGAATTATATTAGTGTCTATAATTGATTTCTTCTGCGTAATACTAATCGATAGGGCCTCATTGGTAAGTGCTACAAGATCTCGTACATTGGAACCCATGGTTATGGAACCGAATCCATTAGTATGGAACATTTTCTTTTCCAAGCGAAATCCCCTAGTATATGAAAGAGTGAAAAAGTGCTTTCGTTGTTGTGGAATAAGAAGCCTTCGTATTTTAATGCATGTATTCAATTTATTCGGAGCTATTAGAGCGGGATCCACTTTTTGGGGAATATGGGTCGAAGCAATAACAAGAATATTTGTAGTGGAACATCTTTCAAAATCCCTGGAGAGATAGTTCACTAATAGACCAAGGGATAAGTAATTCGACTCAGTCACATACAGATTATGAATGTTTGGAATCCATATTATGCAAGGAGACATTGCTTTTGCTAATTCGAATTGAAGGGTGATATAAAATCGGTCTATTTCCAGCATCATATCCTTAGTTAGCGCATTCATCATAGTTAGAAGCTCCAGCTCCGTATCAAGGTCACGGTCGATATCGTCACTATCATCAATATCGCCACTATCATCAATATCGTCACTATCATCAATATCGTCACTATCATCAATAAGAAAACCCTTAGGCTTCTTATCCAGCAACTTGTTCAGAAATACTGTAACGAAAGGAAGATAGGAGTTTGTCGCTAGGTATTTGACCAAATAGGATCGTCCAGTTCCTATAGAACCTATCACTAAAATACCCCTAGAGGGGGGGAGGGCTAATAAGCGGAGCGAAAAGGGTTTTCCATGAGATGGGAAATGAAAACTATTAGCCCCACACGAGGTTTGTGAATAAGTGATTGTCTGATAATGAGCAAGGAATGTCCGTCTTTCTGCTAAACAGGATGTATTGAACTCATAATTCATTAGATACTTTTTATGAATGTCAACTAAGTATCGTAAGTAAATTACTCCCGGTTGTTCAATCATTTGATAACCAGAGTCATTCTTTGATAAATGATCACTATGAGTCAGACTCAATAGAATTTGATCAATCCTTTTTTCTGTCGTTAAGGTGGAGAACTGAATCAAGAATTCTCTTTCTTTATCATCAATCGAATCACTGTTCGAGACCCAGGATTGGATTTTCTCATCAATCCAATCACCGTTCACATTTTTTCTTATCAATGAATATATCTCTTTACTTGTATGACTTAGATGTCTCGTATTTCTCGAAAAAGCGATTCGATTGATGGGATTTGGTATGATACTTATGAGATCGATGAGATTGATATTCCAATCTTTCTTCTTCGAACGTATTGATTTGACCCCATAAGCGGGACCGCCACCCCATAGCATGTTGCCACCAGAAGCAGAACCCCATATTTCTTCTAGAGAATCTCCTAATTGTTCCAGAGCAACTAGAAAGAGATTCTTTAACCAGAAAGAATTCCTGGGATACCTATCCAGAAGTTTTCGCAACTCAATCATGTATGATGGAATCATCAAAGATTTGACCTTTTCGAACTCTGTCTGTAACTCACTATAGGCTCGAGAAACAAAGAGAAGATGTGTACGAACGAGATATACAGCAATAAGAAGAAGGAAAAGGATTGAATAGAGGAACTCCCGAACATTTGGCCATCTCAGATGTGTCGATATCGATGGTGACTCATTATTTCGATGAATCATTTCTTCGGACAGAAGAAGATTAGGTAAACACTTACTCGAAATCTCACTTATCAGATTCCATT
>NW_026124098.1:22500-43754 GCF_025177605.1 Cucumis melo
GGGTATTAGGCATCAAAATTTGGATATTTGTAGACGAGCAATAATAAGCCCTTACTCAACTTGTGTTTAAGTTTTATTCAATGATCGACCAAGAAATGACAAATCAGTCTTTTTCGTTTAAATAAAAAATGAGCAATTCTATAAGGTTAAATAAAAATGAAATTAATCATTTGAGATAATTGCTATGCTTAGTGTGCGACTCGTCAGTTTTTTTTATGTTCGGATTAAAACCAAAAAATAAAGAAGGATAAGCCCATACATAATCTGAACTAATAATTATAAAACTAATAACCAACTCATCGCTTCGCATTATCTGGATCTAAAAAACCAACCAGTCAAGATATGTTATATTGGTCATATCATTGTAGCAACTGAAATCTTTTTTGCATAAAAAAAATCCGATTATGAGTTGTCAAGCAATAAAAGTATGCGGATAAATGGAAGGGTGAAAGAAAGAGAGAAAAAGAATATGAATGATATATCATTCCAATACGTAATATGTAAGGTCTATGGGTCATCTCATAAAAGGTAGTGTAATAAAGCATTAAGACTGATGAATTCATAATTAGATGAATCTGTTCATAGAACAAAAAAGCCAAGAGCCCCGAGACAATAAAGACTGAGAAGATTGACTCAAAAACAAATTTTATTACGGGCTCCATTGTATAATTAAGACCTAACCATTAATCGAGAGGCGATGGGAACGAGGGAACCCGTGAATACATAATATTCTATTGAAAACGAATCCTAATAATTCATTGGGTAGGATGGCGGAAGGAACCCAAGACCAATCCATTTATTATGAGAGGTAGGTTCATGGGCTAACTAACCCGAGAACCAAAACATATATAAAAAGAGTAAATATTCGCCCGCGAACGTTTCCATTTTATTATATTTCTAAATTAGGGTCGATCAAATATAATAATAGATAAAAAAAGGCAAAACAAAATAAAGATTTGTTATAACCTTAATAATAAAAGAAAAAATAACAAAACGAGATTATATTATCTATAATTTTTTAGAAAACTATAATAAAAAAACTTATTCTATTATTCTAGAATCTATAAACAGTTTAGTTTTCTATCAAAAGAAAAGAAGATATACAAATTTCGAATAGATTGATTAAATGAAATATCAAAAATCCCATAATTGAATCTATTATTCAGAAAATATCAGTAAATACATGTATATTTTTTTGAATCGTTTCATTCGCGAGGAGCTGGATGAGAAGAAACTCTCATGTCCGGTTCTGTAGTAGAGATGGAATTTAGAAATAACCATCAACTATAACCCCAAAAGAACCAGATTCCGTAAACACCATAGAGGAAGAATGAAAGGAATATCTTATCGAGGCAATAGTATTTGCTTCGGGAGATACGCTATTCAGGCACTTGAACCCGCTTGGATCACATCGAGACAAATCGAAGCCGGACGAAGGGCAATGACACGAAATGCACGACGCGGTGGAAAAATATGGGTACGTATATTTCCGGACAAACCCGTTACACTAAGACCCACAGAAACACGTATGGGTTCAGGGAAAGGATCCCCCGAATATTGGGTAGCTGTTGTTAAACCAGGTAGAATACTTTATGAAATGAGTGGAGTAGCCGAAAATATAGCCAGAAAAGCTATTTCAATAGCGGCATCCAAAATGCCTATACGAACCCAATTCATTACTTCGGGATAGAAATGTAGAATCAAAGGAAAGCGATCTTTGTTTAAGATGAAAAAAAAACAATTGCAGATTTATTTTTTTTTTTTTTGAAAAACAATATTTCTTTTTTTTTTTTTTACTTCGCCCTTTGCATTGAAAGAAAAGATTCCAAAATAATATGATTCAACCTCAAACCCTTTTGAATGTAGCAGATAACAGCGGAGCCCGAGAATTGATGTGTATTCGAATCATAGGGGCTAGTAATCGACGATATGCTCATATTGGTGACGTTATTGTTGCTGTAATCAAGAAAGCCGTCCCAAATACACCTCTAGAAAGATCAGAAGTGATCAGAGCTGTAATTGTACGTACTTGTAAAGAACTCAAACGAGAAAATGGTATGATAATACGATATGATGACAATGCTGCGGTTGTTATTGATCAAGAAGGAAATCCAAAAGGAACTCGAATTTTTGGTGCGATTGCCCGAGAATTGAGACAGTTAAATTTCACTAAAATAATTTCATTAGCACCTGAAGTATTATAAAATGAGACAGACCGTGAGATAGTTATACTATTTGAATGAAATTAATTAGTAGATTGTGTATCACGTATATACCTTTTAAAATTCATAACTATTTAATAAAAAAGAATGTTGATTAGATCAAAAATTTAAGTAACCAATAATTTTCGTTTATCATGGGTAAGGACACTATTGCTAACATAATAACCTCTATTCGCAATGCTGACATGAATAGAAAAGGAATGGTTCGAATACCATCTACTAACATCACCGAAAACATTGTTAAAATACTTTTACGAGAAGGTTTTATTGAAAACGTAAGGAAACATCGGGAAAGCAACAAGGATTTTTGGGTTTTAACCCTACGACATAGAAGAAATAGGAAAGGACCATATAAAACGATTTTAAATTTAAAACGGATCAGTCGACCTGGTCTCCGAATATATTCTAACTATCAAAAAATTCCTAGAATTTTAGGCGGAATGGGCATTGTAATTCTGTCTACTTCTCGGGGTATAATGACAGACCGAGAAGCTCGACTACAGGGAATCGGCGGCGAAATTTTGTGTTATATATGGTAATCTTTATGATATTCGAATTATACACAGAACTTCCCTATTTGTAAAAAAAAAAAAAAAAGAAAAGAGGTGGGTTTATAGTTTATAATACGACTCCCCCTTGATTAATTGATACTTTGAAGGGTGTTTCGTCTGGAATGAAAGAGCAAAAAAGGATTTCTGAAGGTTTAATTACTGAATCACTTACCAATGATATGTTTTGGGTTTGTTTAGATAATGAGGATCCAATTCTAGGTTACGTTTCAGGAAGGATTCAACATAGTTTTATCCATATACTAGGTAATAGAGAGTCAAAATTTCAGTAAGTTGTTACGATTCAACCAGGACCAGAAGGCGTATAATTTATAGACTACGAAACAAAGATTCGAATGATTAGGTGAAGTAGTCTTTTCACGTGCAATATTCTTTTTTTTGTAGGGAGATCCAATTCGAAATAGAAAATTTCAAGAAACTTATTTTCTTCCAATAAGTAGATTAAGGTAAGGAATAAAAAATATGAAAATAAGGGCCTCCATTCGGAAAATTTGTGAAAAATGTCGCCTGATCCGTAGGCGGAGACGAATTATGGTAATTTGTTCCAATCCGAGACATAAACAAAGACAAGGATAATCTTTATAAAAAAAAGGACCCCTAAAGGCCACCCACAATATATACATAAAAAGAAATTAAAGGATCCGTTTTGACATGAAATGGATATATCCATATATCTCTGACTTAGATTTATGAGATGATAAAATATGGCAAAACCCATACCAAGAATCGGTTCACGTAGAAATGGACGTATTAGCTCACGTAAAAGTACGCGTAGAATACCAAAGGGCGTTATTCATGTTCAAGCAAGTTTCAACAATACAATTGTGACTGTTACAGATGTACGGGGTCGGGTAATTTCTTGGTCCTCCGCCGGTACGTGTGGATTCAAAGGTACAAGAAGAGGGACACCATTTGCCGCCCAAACCGCAGCAGGAAATGCTATTCGGGCAGTAGTGGATCAAGGGATGCAACGAGCCGAAGTTATGATAAAGGGCCCCGGTCTCGGAAGAGATGCAGCATTAAGAGCTATTCGGAGAAGCGGTATACTATTAAGTTTCATACGGGATGTAACCCCTATGCCACATAATGGCTGTAGGCCCCCTAAAAAACGACGTGTGTAAAAATAAACATTGAAGAGAAATTTCAAGAGAAATAAATAATTCAATGATTTTATCAAAAAATATTACTATGGTTCGAGAGAAAATCAGAGTATCGACTCGGACACTAAAGTGGAAGTGTGTTGAATCAAGAGCAGACAGTAAGCGTCTTTATTATGGACGCTTTATTCTGTCTCCACTTATGAAGGGACAAGGGGATACTATAGGCATTGCGATGCGAAAAGCTTTGCTTGGAGAAATAGAGGGAACATGTATCACACGTGCAAAATCTGAAAAAATCCCACATGAATACTCTACCATAGTCGGTATTCAAGAATCAGTACATGAAATTTTAATGAATTTGAAAGAAATTGTATTGAGAAGTAATCTGTATGGAACTCGTGATGCGTCTATTTGTGTCAAGGGTCCTGGATGCGTAACTGCTCAAGACATCATCTTACCACCTTCGGTGGAAATCGTTGATAATACACAGCATATAGCTAACCTAACGGAACCAATTAATTTTTGTATTGAATTAAAGATCGAGAGGAATCGCGGATATCATATACAAACGCCAAATAATTTTCAAGACGCAAGTTATCCTATGGATGCTATATTCATGCCTGTTCGAAATGTTAATCATAGTATTCATTCTTATGTAAATGGGAATGAAAAACAAGAGATACTTTTTCTCGAAATATGGACCAATGGAAGTTTAACTCCTAAAGAAGCACTTCATGAAGCCTCTCGGAATTTGATTGATTTATTTATTCCTTTTTTACATGCGGAAGAAGAAAAAGAAAACTTCCATTTTAAAAATAATAAACAAAAAGTTACTTTACCCCTTTTTACTTTTCATGAGAAATTGGCGAAACTAAGAAAAAAGAAAAAAGAAAGAGCATTAAAATATATTTTTATTGACCAATCAGAATTGCCTCCTAGGATCTATAATTGCCTCAAAAGGTGCAATATACATACATTATTTGACCTTTTGAATAATAGTCCAGACGAACTTATGAAAATCAAACATTTTCGCATAGAAGACGTAAAACATATATTAGACATTCTCGAAATGGAAAAGAATTTTGCATAAATTTGAAATCCATTGGATTTTTGTTGTAAAAAAACTTTATAAAAAAAAAAGACGAAAATGAAGTTTGAATCTTTAACAGAATCCGTATACTCAAAATAAATCAAAAATTTCATTAAATATGTGTATCTAGGGGTAATTCACTTTGAAGCAACTATTCCCTAGATACACACATCGTGATATTTTATTTATTTCACAATTGAATCAATTTAAAAAAGCCCTAAAGTTAGGGATTTATCAATCGGTAATGTTGCTCCAATACCCAACCAAAGAGCTACTGCGGTACCAATCAAAAAGACGGTTGTCGCTACTGGACGACGAAATGGATTTTGGAATTTATTGACATTCTCCAAAAATGGTACAGTTAATAATCCCGCCGGTACGGAAACCATTAAAAGAACACCCAATAACTTATTTGGCACTGTACGAAGTATTTGAAATACGGGAAAGAAATACCATTCCGGCAATATTTCCAAAGGAGTTGCAAATGGATCTGCGGGTTCACCAATCATTGATGGTTCTAGAACCGCTAAGCCCACGTTACATGCAATAGTACCTAGAATGACTACTGGAAAAATATATAAAAGATCATTGGGCCATGCGGGTTCTCCGTAATAATTATGACCCATACCCTTAGCCAATTTAGCTCTTAATACAGGATCATTCAAATCTGGTTTTTTTTGTTATTAGGATAGGTGAATTATTATGGATCCATCCCCCGAAAGAACCGGACATGATAATTTTTCATCATCCGGCTCGAGCACAAATCAAACGAACCAACTGGATCCAGAAAAAAAAATCGATATCTTATCCAAGCATATATAAAATAAATGAGTGATTCAATGTAAGAAAAAATTTAGCGGATTCCGTTTTCAAGAGTTACAATTATCCATTGCAAGGAATTAAGTTCGTACAGATAAATGCTCAATACCCAAGTAGGCTTACAAAGTTGATAATGTTCAAGTGCTTTCTGGGTCGTCTCAAACCTTGCGATGGGGCTTTAGCCCCCAAAAATATTGATACTTTTTACATCCAAAGGATTTACTTGTTACTAATAGAGTCTAGCCTATGTTCTTCTTTAGATCCCTTGTTTCACTCCGATAGTATTATAAATCGAGTCAATGCAGAGGAAATGAATGCATTTTCATACTATTAAGTAAGTGAAATAGATAAAACATAATCTGTATTATGGCATATATATCACCTATTCTAATGGATCTTACGGAGCCTGGTCATGCACGACATGGTCAAGTCTGATCATGGAAAAGATTCTCTTCAAGCGAACCAGCCTACCCTCTGTATGGAGCTTTCGCGGTGGTTGGAATAAAGACACATTTTGTTGTGAATCCCAATGTGGCAGATAAAAAGACATATATCTACACGGTCCAATCAATAGTTCAAGTCACACACTCCCATAATCCATTTTCTCTTCGAAGAATTCCCTTCAACTATTATTGAAAAATAACGAATAAAATTTCGTGGAGTTGAAGGGAAATATCCAAATACATGTCTTATTTTTCAATAATCCATATTTGCAGCAATGAAATACTCTTCTTCCCCCCTGAGTAATCATAAATAACTAATTACAAATCTATGATTTCTATTCTCTATAAAGGACCAGAAATGCCTTGCTTACGTATCATTGGGAAGTGCATTAACATAAATACGGCAGTAAGAAGAGGTAATACAAAAGTGTGTAAACTATAAAAACGAGTCAAGGTAGATTGTCCCACACTAGCACTTCCGCGTAATAACTCTACCAAAGGCGACCCTATTACTGGAATAGCTTCCGGTACACCTGTTACAATTTTGACTGCCCAATAACCAATTTGGTCCCGAGGTAAGGAATAACCAGTTACACCAAAGGATGCGGTCAATACAGCCAGAACCACACCTGTAACCCAAGTCAATTCACGAGGTTTTTTAAATCCACCAGTAAGATACACGCGAAATACGTGCAGGATCATCATTAAGACCATCATACTTGCCGACCATCTATGAACTGATCGGATTAACCAACCAAAATTTGCTTCCGTCATTATATATTGAACAGAAGCAAAAGCCTCAGTAACGGTCGGACGGTAGTAAAAAGTCATAGCAAACCCCGTAGCTACTTGTACTAAAAAACAAGTAAGCGTAATTCCTCCTAGACAATAAAATATGTTGACATGAGGAGGAACGTATTTACTAGTTATATCATCTGCAATCGCCTGAATTTCAAGACGTTCTTCGAACCAATCATACACTTTATTGAGATAGGTAAACCAAGGGGACCCCCCTCTGAGAACCGTATATGAGAATTTCGTCTCGTACGGCTCAAACAGAAACACCCAAATACCGCTCGTAACGGATATGTGTACTAAAAAGTTTCAAACTTCTTAATGCTATGATTCAATTTTTTGTATCAAGATACGAAAGAATCAAAATCCGAAAAGTCTTCTTTGTAGTTATAATGCCCAAATATCAAGTCGGCTCATTCATAGTTATATTGATCATTAGGGGCCTCTTGAATCTTCTATTTACCTATTTTTTTTCTTTGATTTGTATGTAATGCGACTTTACTCTTGTTTTCTTTATTATTGATAGGAATTATCTTGTTAAGACCCTATGAATCAATTAAAACCTTAGATTCAGACTAGAACCACGATGATTCAATAAAAAACCTTCCAAAAAAAGTTCAAAAATTCCCTGAGTAAGAACCCTTGGATTATCACTTATTCAATGCTTATTCAATGACTGAATATAATGAAAAAAGCTAAAGAAAGGTTTATCCTTTAACCAAAATAAGTAGAAACGAAAGAATAAATTTTTTTTATTTATCACTTCTAACTCTTGTTTCGGAGTCCGGCCACGAGGTCTGATAAGTATGAATCATAGTTCTAATATTTGTTCTAATATTTTGGAATCTATTTCATATATTCTGTGCTCCAGATACTAGCCTAGACTGAATATCCAACGAGATCAAATCATCTTCATCAAGATGACCGACTTCTTCTCTGTCGTATCCATAGGATCAATTCTAACAAGTCACACACTCATATTCCGGAAATACAGAAAAAAATAAATTCCACGATCGAACTACCAAAAAATAGTGGGCTAAAAAGCAGAAACCTACATACTTTAGACTTTCCTTTTTATTGAAAAGTTATTTAGGGGTTCTTGTGAATCGAATCTAATTGCTTGAAATTCCGTCCAGTAAAATGGAAGAATTATAAATCTCCAAAATAATACATAGGAATATCGCAAATAAACCCATCGCGACACCCATTAAAGGTGTAGTTCCCCACCCAGGAGCCACTTTACCATATTCCGAATTCAATGGTTTCAATAAATCCCCTACAACAGTTCGTCTTGGCCCAGATCTAGAACTATCGTCAACGGTTTGTGTAGCCATAAATAATCCTATATTTTTTTTTATTCAGTGAGATCTGTTGACTTTGTATACCATTCCGTTGTAAATAAATGATCTTATTATAGATCCATTGTGGTCTTGAAATTATATAATAATGGAAACAGCAACCCTAGTTGCCATCTCTATATCTGGTTTACTTGTAAGTTTTACTGGGTATGCCTTATATACTGCTTTTGGGCAACCCTCTCAACAACTAAGAGATCCATTCGAGGAACACGGGGACTAGTTGAAGTAATGAGCCTCACAATATTGTGAGGCTCATTACTTCAATTGAGATAATGAGAAATCATTTTGCCTTTTTAGTTGGAGTTGGAACTTTAGGCGGTTCGCGAAAAAAGATAGCGAAAAAAATTATTCCTAGAGTCGAGACTAAGAGGAATGTATAAACCAATGCTTCCATAGATTTGATTTCGGTTTACAATTATAGCTTCCATACCTGTTTAATTGGGATCTTTTTACGGATAAAAAAAAGACCAAGACAAGAGTCAAAGAAATGAAAAGTAAGCAATCCGAATAAAGATTTATCCGGTACCCTATCTATGTCAAATCAAAAAATAAAGGAAAAAAAGAACAGAGCAATCTTGTATCAGACTAGACTCTTTTTGTAGTTGGATCTCCAAGTTTTTGGAATGCCCCAAATTCTACTTGAGCGTCCAAATCTGGGTCAATACCAGCAAAGACATCTCTGAACAAGGTTCTCGCACCATGCCAAATGTGTCCGAAGAAGAAGAGCAAAGCAAAGGAAGCATGCCCAAAAGTAAACCAACCCCTTGGACTGCTACGAAAAACCCCATCGGATTTCAAAGTAGCACGATCTAATTCAAAAATTTCACCCAATTGAGCACGTCTAGCATATTTTTTCACAGTAGCAGGATCACTATAACTGACTCCATTGAGTTCACCGCCATAGAACTCAACAGTTACACCGACCTGTTCAACACTATACTTCGATTCTGCTCTTCGAAAAGGAACATCGGCTCTAACAATTCCGTCTCCGTCTACCAAAACAACCGGAAATGTTTCAAAAAAGGTCGGCATACGGCGTACAAAAAGTTCGCGCCCTTCTTTATCTCTAAAAACAGGGTGTCCTAACCAACCAACAGCTATTCCATCCCCGTTGTCCATGGAACCCGCTCTGAATAATCCACCTTTTGCGGGATTATTCCCGATATAATCATAAAAAGCTAATTTTTCAGGAATTTTAGACCAAGCTTCTGATAAACTTTGATTTTCGGCTAACCCGGTACTAACTCTTCGATATATTTCTTGCTGGAAGTATCCCTGATCCCATTGATAACGAGTGGGCCCAAATAATTCAATCGGGGGTAGTTGCTGAACCATACCACATAGTTCCAGCAACAACAAAAGCTGCAAAAAATACAGCAGCGATACTACTGGAAAGGACGGTTTCAATATTTCCCATACGTAATCCTTTGTATAGACGTTGGGGCGGACGAACACTAAGATGGAATAGGCCCGCTAATATGCCCAATGTACCTGCTGCAATATGATGCGAGGCTATTCCGCCCGGAACAAAAGGATCAAACCCTTCGACACCCCACGCAGGATTTACGGCTTGTACCCTTCCGGTTAATCCATAAGGATCGGATACCCATATTCCCGGACCATACAATCCGGTTACATGAAATGCACCAAAACCAAAGCAACCCAACCCTGAGAGAAATAAATGAATTCCAAAAATCTTCGGCAAATCCAAAGAAGGTTTTCCTGTACGTTCATCACAAAATATTTCTAGATCCCAATACACCCAATGCCAGATAGCTGCTAAGAAGCACAATCCAGAAAACACAATATGTGCTCCGGCCACACCTTCGTAACTCCAAATACCCGGATTCGTTATAGTCCCTCCTGTGATACTCCAACCCCCCCATGAATTGGTTATTCCTAAACGAGTCATGAAGGGTATAACGAACATACCCTGTCTCCACATTGGATCAAGAACAGGATCAGAGGGATCAAAAACTGCTAATTCGTATAGGGCCATTGAACCGGCCCAACCAGCAACTAGAGCTGTATGCATTATATGAACAGAAAGCAAACGACCGGGATCATTCAATACAACGGTATGAACACGATACCAAGGCAAACCCATGGAAATACCCCTTTATCAAGGAAAAATAGACACTATGTAACTTTATTGCACTGAAAAAAAAAACTATGCTACGGACCTCCCCTTTTGAGGGGATTATCTTGGCGAAAGGATTAATATTTAGTCTATTCTTTTAGTAATAATGGAACAATTCGATTCTATTCGTAGGAACAAAAAGAAGCAGATCTATTCTATACTCGATAAGTACCAATACGCAATGGTAGATGGGAATTGATCCTATTTTATAGGAGTGAATGTATACATACTTGTTCATCATTCAAAAACCTATTCGGGAAGAGAAGTTTCCCTTATTAATTCTGTTTTCCTTTTTTATGAACTTATTAAATCTATGTATAAAATATGCTAAAAGATAAAATCTGATAAAGGCCCATCTTATTTATTAAGACAATAAACCCGTTGTTACGCTTCCACATCAAAGTTAGCTATAGTACTTAATTCTTTTTTCTTTGCTTTAATGCCTATTGGTGTTCCAAAAGTACCTTTTCGAAGTCCCGGAGAGGAAGACGCATCGTGGGTTGACCTATAGTGCGACTTGTCAGATATATTGGGTCATATGGTATTTCCCCGTTCTCTCCCCCGATCGAGATATCCTCTCTTTCGCCCAAGACGGATTGATTTAATCATCAAAAATTTGGAGCGTGAAGTGCAATTAGATCTATTTTTTGGGGGGTATCCAGATTAATATTATCAATTAGAATAATTTATGGTTTTCTCGGTTGTACTAATAAAATGAAGTATCCAGGCTCCGCTTAGAAAAAACTCAATTTGGAATCTATCTATTCTATGATTACTACTACTTGTATCATATTCGATTTATCAATAGCATTGATAGAAAACTTTTAATCAATCGAGTAATATGAAGTAAATTGAAAAAAAAAAAGAAGTCGTAGCAAAAAGCCATGCTATTGGGGCATTTGTCCTATATGTGCAAATCCAAATCGGGCAGATCTTGACTCGGAGTAGAGCATAAACCTAAAAGAATTGAAGAAGACCATTTTGGAACAAGAAAATGACATCGGAATTGAAATTGAATCTCGATGAAACAATATATCAATGAAAAGTTAGTTCGATAAATTGAAAATTTAATGAATTGTTTTTTTATTTATTGAAATTTATAGTATAGATAAACGACCGCGGGCCAAAGGACAAAACTCATCCATTTTGAAAAAAAAATGGAAGGTAAGAAAAAGCCCCTTCATTAGAAGTTAGAAAGAGTCCTCTAAAGAAGGCTAAAATCTAAACATTGATTCTTTTTTCGCTATTTTTTTTGAACCGTATGCATCAAAAGGTGCCCGTACGGTTCTTAAGGGATACAATTTTATCCTAATCAACCGACTTTATCGAGAAAGATTACTTTTTTTAGGCCAAGAGGTTGATAGTGATATTTCGAATCAACTTATTAGTCTTATGGTATATCTCAGTATGGAGGATGATACCAAAGATCTGTATTTATTTATAAACTCTCCCGGTGGAGGGGTAATAAGCGGATTAGGTATTTATGATACTATGCAATTTGTGCAACCAGATGTACAGACAATATGCATGGGATTAGCCGCTTCAATGGGATCTTTTATTCTAGTCGGAGGAGAAATTACCAAACGTCTAGCATTCCCGCACGCTCGGCGCCAATGAGTTTTTTTTAGACAAAAAGAAAACTATGCCTTCGCCATATAAAATATTAAGTAATAATAGCATGGCACTTTGAATTCGATATGAGAATTTTTTTTTTCTAAACCATTAGGTTATGTATCGAAAGAGTAGTATGAGATAAAAGGCATTTCCGATTGTAGGCTGATTTATCGCGGAGGCCTCTTTCAGCGTCACAAACTTTTTTGTTTTCACGACGGAAGACTCTTAACAATATTTCTGTTATGAAAGACTACGAAATATTTATTTTTAAGAAAAAAAATAAAAAAAAGAAACTTTGGGATTGCTGAATAACAAACGAAATCATAAAGCAACGGAACCATCATAGTATTTTGAAATTACTAAAAAAAAGGAAGGGTGGTTATTGGATCATTTACTGCTCTGGGTCTGCTAGATCCTATATTTTCTATTCCTTCGCTGGAAGGTAAAAATGAATTCCATTGTGGAGCCGTATGCACTGCACAAAGGATGCCTGTACGGTTGTTAATCCTATCTTTTTTTTATTATCTTTGACTCATCATGATAATGATGTAAGATAGAGAAAACCATTTATTAAATCATCAGGGTAATGATCCATCAACCTGCTAGTTCTTTTTATGAGGCACAAACGGTAGAATTTATCCTGGAAGCGAAAGAACTACTGAGGCTGCGCGAAATCCTCACAAGGGTTTATGTACAAAGAACAGGCAAACCCTTATGGGTTATATCCGAAGACATGGAAAGGGATGTTTTTATGTCAGCAACAGAAGCCCAAGCTCATGGAATTGTTGATCTTGTAGCGGTTGAATAACAAATAGCAGGTATTTCACGCAAAAATCCGAAATTTTCGATTTTCTCTTTTTACCGGGGTTAATATATTACTATTAATCATATTAATTATTAATATCGAATATAGAAGTAATTCATAATCATCCGGTTAGGATTGATCTAAACCAACTCATTATGTATACAATTCAACATGCCAACTATTAAACAACTTATTAGAAACACAAGACAGCCAATCAGAAATGTCACCAAATCGCCCGCCCTTCGGGGATGCCCTCAGCGTCGAGGAACATGTACTAGGGTGTATGTGCGACTCGTTTAGACCATGGACCGGGACAAAAGAAAGTACAAAATTTTTCCCGTATCAGTTATAAGTACAGTGAATAGGATAGAATGAATGGAAGAAATCCGTTCACTACCGAAAATAAATAAACAAAGATTTATCGTATCCTTTTATTGTGTATCAAATTTATGGTTTCTATTGGTGCAAATCCAATCATCTCTATTTTCAATTTTAGATGAGAAAGAATTCCCCATTGGTAACAAATGCTTATCCATTAAGCAGAGGAAATCCTATTTAACAGAAGGATTATAGCCTTATTCTTCCAAGAACGGACTAAGAGGGTCAGCTACCCAACCAATCTTCATAATTAAATACCGTTACTGTATAGGTAGATCTCGTTGTGAAAGACCGATTACTAGATAATTCATGGGTAGAGCCAAAGAGGGTGAACTGTACAAGTTAACAATAACATTGATGAAATAAAAGAAGGAGCTCCGGTGTATAGAGAGGACCTCACCGTTTAAGAAGTAACCATAGAAACGAAGGAACCCACTATTTCTTTATCCATTTCTATTTTTATTTATTTACTCTATTTTTGTTTTTTATACCTAGTAAAAATACTATTTCGTATTTTGGGGTGATTAGAACAAAAAAAGAAATAGTGGTCGGGAAGGTTATAGTAGCAAAAGCCATTGGAATTTTTATTTTATACATTGGAAAAATACGTTTTGTTATTAATAGACTAGGAAAGGAGAAAGGAATAACTGAAAGAAAGGAAATCCATTAGTTATTCATCAAAGTTTCATTTATTCAATGACTAGAATTAAACGAGGATATATAGCTCGGAGACGTAGAACAAAAATTCGTTTATTTGCATCAAGCTTTCGAGGGGCTCATTCAAGACTTACTCGAACTATTACTCAACAGAAAATAAGAGCTTTGGCTTCAGCTTATCGGGATAGAGGTAGGCAAAAAAGAAATTTTCGACAGTTGTGGATCGCTCGAATAAATGCAGTAATTCGATCTAATAAGGTAGACTACAGTTATAGTAGATTCATACACAATCTGTACAAGAGGCAGTTGCTTCTTAATCGTAAAATACTTGCCCAAATCGCGATATTAAATAGAAATTGTCTTTATATGATTTCCAATGAGATCATAAAATACGAAGATTGCAAAGAATCCAGCGGAATGCTTAAAATGGAGTTCTCTGGAGAATGAACTCCGAGAAGGTAGAGTAGAAATTAGTATGATAAAATATGATAAAGTGGTCAAAATGAGCAAATATGTTCAATAAAAAAAAAACGATTTATTCTTCTTCCACTATTCTTTCTTTTTCTTACGACACGACAATCGAATCTAGATTTTCGGATTTTTCGAACAAAGAATCAATCTGCGGTTGAGTTTGGATTAGAATTTTAATTCAATTAAAGAGTAAGCTAAGTCTATTTATTCCTGGTTCTAAGACCAATAGTTCTAGCGGTCGACTCGCTTCTTTCAAATTGTTTCTCATTATTAAGAAAAGGTAACAAAGATAAAATACGAGCTTGTTTTATAGCAATAGTAATTAAGCGTTGCTGTTTTAAGGTCAATCTATTTACCCGTCTAGATAATATTTTTCCTTGTTCACTAATAAATCGACTAATTAAACTCATGTTTCTATAATCAATTCGATCCCCCGATGGAATCGGGGGCAAACGCCTACGAAAAGATCGTTTGGATTTAAGAAAGAGTCGCTTGGATTTATCCATGGTTTTTTTATTCCTTATCCCGAAAATCCTATTTCTTAATTCTAAATCATTTTAGATCCGATCGAAATAGGATTTGGTTTGTTTATATTTAAATCTAAAATATGTCTAATATATGTAATTTTTCATCTTCCTTGGATTGGAAAAGGGTGACACACAGCCGATCGGTTCGATCTATTTCTTTATCTCCCCATGAATCGTATGTTTGTAACACCGGGGACAGAATTTTCTCAATTCCAATCGACTAGGCGTATTGTGTCGATTCTTTTGAGTAATATATCTGGAAATCCCTATTGATTCCTTATTAACACCGTTTCGAACACAACGAGTACATTCCAAAATAACAGTTACTCGGGCATCTTTACCCTTGGCCATGAACCTCCCTTGGATTTTTGATTCACGCAACTCTTCCATTTTCCGATCCAAAATGAAGAAAAAAAGAAAAATTGGTAACTCGAAATAAAATTATGAAAGATTTCGTTACAATCAAATATTAAAATATAGTAATACAATAATTTCTAAATTTAGAATCGCAGTACAGTTTTTCATTTAAGTATTTTGTATGATATTGTTGCCCTAGCCATCACATTTTCATTTTCGTTCTCACTCTTTTATTAATTAAATTTGAACCTGGCGCCGCGTCCGAGTTTGACTGAGGTTGAATCCATTTTGATTCTTTCTAACTTATTCTAAGTCTAAAAACTCTAAAAAAAAGAAGGGGGGAAGGGGATTAGTCAAAGATATTTGATTGTTTTTCTAATCTTCTTCACCCCTTCCCAAGTCAATAACTAGAATGAAAAAAACGGGAATACCAACGCATCCGGGAATAAACGATTGATCTCGATTAATAGACCCGCTAAAGCCCCGAACCATATAGTACTTACTACCGGTGCCACGGAGAGATATGTTTTTAGATCTCGCATTGAAAACCCTCCTACTTTATAGTAATTTGTAATACATACTGGTATTACATACCATCAAATGTATATATAGTTAATAACCGCTTGTATTGTCCGCGGAATTCCTAATTCAAATTGAAATGTACAACAGTTCAATTCGGTAGATATTCCCTTTTTTATTAAAAAAAAATATGTAGCTTTCCGCCCCACCCCAAATATTCATTTTTCTTTACGGCGGATTTAATATTTATTATTTCATACGTATATAAGTCTTTTTATTATTTTTATTATATTTTATATATGATATGAGACAAAAAAGAAGAAATGGCAAGATAATTTGTGTATACCAATGGAGGAAATAAATAAAAAATGTGGAAAACAAGACAGGGATTCTCTACAATAACACTGTAGACCAATTGAAAGGGATGTAGCGCAGCTTGGTAGCGCGTTTGTTTTGGGTACAAAATGTCACGGGTTCAAATCCTGTCATCCCTACCTATTACTTATCTTCTGAACAGTAACGAGGAATCAATTGAGATCCATAAAAATTGAACATACATATATCGAATCAATCTTTTTTTATTTAATTTTATGATATTCTCTATGATAATATATGTATCGAAGATATATTCGGGTTGCTTTTAGTTTGATAATAAAACGCTCTTAGTTCAGTTCGGTAGAACGCGGGTCTCCAAAACCCGATGTCGTAGGTTCAAATCCTATAGAGCGTGATTCGATTCTTGTTGTTGTTAAATCAAAATGATACTGAAATAATTCAACAGAAATCAAAATTTTACCTCCTATAAAGCAAGTAGGGGGTCAATCAAAAAAAAGAACTGTTAATTAATCAAAGGTCCAACTGATCCCCCCGTCTGTATTGTAAATATGCGGTCACAAATAATCCAGCCAAAGTAATAGGAATTAGACCTAATACGATTCCAAATAGAAAAACTTCAATCATTTCAATTTAGTTGAACGAGGAAAAGGAGAGGTAATATCTATCCTTAAAATATTAATCGGTATTGCCCATGAATCTCAATGACCAAGAATTCGAAATTGAATTGACAAGGTAAAGAACTCTACAATATATAGAATATATTGAATAACACCGAAATCTTTCTTTTTTTTGAATTGTGCATTCAATGAATTTTAATCAAATAAGTCGTATCTTGTTCAGACCGATAAATAGAGCTGAGGTTATAGTTAAAACTGCTAGTAGAAAACCGAAATAACTAGTGATAGTAGGCATGACGAGGCTAAATGAAATACGTTATTTTTATCCATATGTTTATAAAGCACTTCCCTAAGTTTCTATTTTTGAAAGATACGCGGATGGATAAGTAAAAATACTAATTGAAAAAATATATTCAATTGAAAGTTTTTGATTCATCTATTATTATGATTATAGATGATACTAACAAAAATCTTGTGACATAGGTAAGAAATCAATTCATCATCTGTCTCTCTATCCCGCAATTCGGAATCAAGGGATTCATTGAACAACTCTTGAGTTTTCAAAACAAATATTCTTATTATAAAGAATTTATAAACAATAATTTAATATATAAATCTAGTAAATATATAAATCTATTAAATGGATTCTAAATAATTAGAAAGAAAAAAAAAAAAAAAAAAAGAAAAATAATAAATAAACTATGTTGTGTAACTTGATTCCAAAAATGAAATGCTCTTTGAATCGCTGAAGAATGAATGACCTTATAATGCCCTTTATTTATGAAATTGTATTCCCACTAATTAGATTTTATGTAGTGGGTTCATTTCCATAAAATCTTTTTTAAAAAGAAAAAAAGTATCGCACGATCAGATCACTCGAAACTAGGTTCTCCATTTATTCTTATTCTTTCCATATTAAAAACATTCTTCTAATTAGTTGAAGAACGATCGTTTGAGTCTAATATAAAACAATAATGCGTGCATTACGAATATTTATTATTCTTCTATTCGTTGTTCTGTTTCGTTCATCGAATCCTATGTACTACTGTTACTTGTTACTGGACGACTAACCAATTCCTTAAAATAAAAAAAGATTCAAACAAAAATATAACTACAAACACAAAAGAAATATTTCGAGATTTCACGTCTAATTTCATTGAATTTTGGGACTATTAGAATCTGCTTCCTAAATTATTATAAACCAACCAGTCGGATTCACATTTTACCCAATCTTCGCTTTCTAGCCCGAAGCCAATAACCGATAGAATCCTTAATACTACAGACAGGCATTTTCAGAATTTTCTATTGAATGAATGGTATATGATTCTACATCGACAAGCAGCAAGAAAAGAAGAAACAAATTATATTATTTAGTTTTAGTGCTTCATTTTGATACTTATTGTGAAATTGCGTTGCTGCGTCAGAAGAAGGATAGCTATACTGATTCGGTATACTCTAAAAACACCCTCGGTACAATATTGACGATCTTACAAAGATAAAATTTCAGTTAATTTCCATTTACTGATCTCATCTTTTACGGAATCGATCCCCCTTTTGACTGTACAAGAATATGTGGAGCTCGGCATGTCTGGAAGCACAGGAGAACGTTCTTTTGCTGATATTATCACCAGTATTCGATACTGGGTCATTCATAGCATTACTATACCTTCTCTATTCATTGCAGGTTGGTTATTCGTCAGCACGGGTTTAGCTTACGATGTTTTTGGAAGCCCTCGTCCAAATGAGTATTTTACAGAGAGCCGACAAGGAATTCCATTAATAACTGGCCGTTTTGATTCTTTGGAACAACTCGATGAATTTAGTAGATCTTTTTAGGAGGACCAAATGACTATCGATAAAACTTATCCTATTTTTACAGTGCGATGGTTAACTGTTCACGGACTAGCTGTACCTACCGTTTCTTTTTTAGGGTCAATATCAGCAATGCAATTCATCCAACGATAAACCTAATCCGAATTATAGAGCTATGACACAATCAAATCCGAACGAACAAAATGTTGAATTGAATCGTACCAGTCTTTACTGGGGGTTATTACTCATTTTTGTACTTGCTGTTTTATTTTCCAATTATTTCTTCAATTAAATAAAAGAAAATACTAAATAATAGTACGAATTATCTTATCCCATTCGGAAGGATATCATCTCATAATTATCTATGACTGTTTCTGTCTCTAGCACGACCACTTGATGAAATGGGGAGGGAAGTGGGACAAATGGCCGAGACTACTGGAAGGATTCCTCTTTGGATAATCGGTACTGTAACTGGTATTCCTGTGATCGGTTTAGTTGGTATTTTCTTTTATGGTTCATATTCCGGCTTAGGTTCATCTCTGTAATAATCGGATGAACTGAGTTGGAGACATGAAAGCGTAAGAACTCAACAGGATCCCCCTCAAATCAGAAAAAAAGAGGGGGTAGGTCCCGTTGAGCTCTTACTAATTAGAATTAGACTAATTTATTCATATAAATGAAAAAATGGATCTTTCCTATTTTTTCAAAAAACTTCATTTCTTTCTGATTCTGAATTGCTTCAAAAAAAAAATTGATTCAGACCATCTCTTTCGCGATCGTATCGGTCGATACTTTCATTTCAAAGCGAAAAAAAGAAAGAGAGAATCACTCGATTCCCTCTTTCTGGATGATACAATCCCAATATAACAATATTATATTTCTATCGATCAGATATCACAAACCCTTTAAATAGATTAAAATATACTAATAGAATTTTCTATAGTTATTTTAATATAAAATAGAATTGAAAAATTCATTGAATTTGTTCACTACTTATGTAATAAATCGAAAAAAAGGTTCTGATAAACCGGGAAAAATTGAAACTAAGAATAGAGATCTTTGACGAACGGGATCAAGAATAATTCATTAGTTTATTATTTCGACACCAGAACAAGAAAAGGAATTTTTCTGGTATCGAATACTAGAAAGATGCATAATTCCTTCTAGAATCCTTTGTTCCCTTCATTTTTTTTCTATTCTCCATTTACTTATCTTATTTTTAATATCTACTCTATTTTTATTCTATTAGAATAAAAATAGACACATTCAATGACATTTCAATCTGGCACCAGTGACATAATAATCATAATAATACCGCTCCTATTTGTATTGTAAAAAACAAAGAAATAAAGAAGAGGTAAAATAGTCTTCCTGACAATATAATATCCATACTATGACTAGTAATGCGGTACAAGTAATTACCGAAATAGGGTCGAAAAAGAATAAAAAAAAAAAACAAGGGAAAAAGTTTTTCATAATTTTTTGATCATACATAATTAAATTATAGAATTGCCAACAAGAATTTGGTTTTTTTTTACGAACTTTATTTGATAAATCCCCAGATTTAGAAATTCATTTCGGACAATTGAACCTTCTCAAACTGTTTCTTTTTAAGAACTAAAAAGATTTGTGCCAAAATAACAGATGCAAAAAAGAACAAAAGGCCTTGGACACGTAATGGATCTTGAAGGACGATTTCCGCATCTCCCTGACCAAATCCTCCCACATTAGGATTACTCGTTAATGGTTGATCAAGTTTGATGGATTCGCCCTCTGAAACAAGAAGTTCTGGTCCTGGAGGGATAATATCAACCACTTGACGCCCATTCGCTGCATCCACTATGGTTATTTCATATCCTCCTTTTTCTTTTCGTATTATTTTGCTTACTATCCCTGCTGCTGTAGCATTATAAACATTATTATTACTCTTACTCCCGTCGGGATAAATCTGACCCCTTCCCCTGTTCCCGCCTACGTATATGGGATATTTTAAGAAGTGAACATCTTTCTTAGTCGCAGGGTCCGGGGAAAGAATAGGAAAGGTGATTTTCACTATATTTCTGACCAGGAACAGGACCTATCACAAGAATATTTTTTTTAGTGGGACGATAGCTCTGAAAAGAAAGATTGCCCATCTTTTCTTTAATCTCGGGAGAAATACGATCGGGGGGGGCTAATTCAAACCCCTCGGGTAAAATAAGAACAGCCCCCACATTCAAACCACCCTTTTTACCATTCGCAAGAACTTGTTTCAGTTGCATATCATAAGGAATTCGAACAACTGCTTCAAATACAGTATCAGGAAGTACCGCTTGTGGAACCTCGATATCCACGGGCTTATTAGCTAAATGGCAGTTGGCGCAGACAATACGGCCGGTTGCTTCTCGTGGATTTTCATAACCCTGTTGTGCAAAAATGGGATATGCATTTGAAACGGGTGCCCAAGTTATTATATATATCATGAGTGATACGGAAATAGATCGAGTAATCTCTTCCTTTATCGAAGAAAAGGTATTTCTAGTTTGCATGGTCCAATCATTGAGCCCAAAAATTTCTACAATAAAATTAGGTAGGTCCCTAGTATAGTTCCCTATCCATGATTCTGCTATTTACTGAAATAAAGTT
>NW_026124099.1:0-2500 GCF_025177605.1 Cucumis melo
CATGATCCACCGAGATTCAGCTCGACCCTACCCACACAAAACTCATATATTTATTCCAATTGCCATGGAGGTAATAGCTTACGTAAAAGGACGAAAAACATAAGTGTTAGCGAGGGGTTGGCCTTGGACTAGAAAACAAGTTGAAGCAATTCATCTTTGAATGCCCAAGTATAAGATAGGGTGCTCGTGTGCAAGTCAAGGCCCATGGCCGAGGCCTTGGAGTACAAAGCACGGCCATGGGCGCGCGCGCCGTGCGTCAGTGGGCGTCTGTGGGTCGCCCGCTGCATGCCCGTGCGTCTGCGGGGGGCGTGCGCGCAGGGTGCCGCGCGCGCCATGCGTCTGCGGGCGTGTGTGGGGCGCGCGCCGCAAGCCCATGCGACTGCAGTGGGACGTGCGCGGCAGCGTGGGGATCCATCTAAGGGGCGTGCGTGCTTGGCTTGTGAGTGGCAGATGATCCTTGTTGCCATGATCCACCGAGATTCAGCTCGACACTACCCACACACAACTCATTTATTTCTTCCAATTGCCATGGAGGTTATATCTTATGTAAAAGGACGAAAAACATAAGTGTTAGTGAGGGTTTGGCCTTTGACTAGAAAACAAGTTGACGCAAATCATCTTTGAATGCCCAAGTATAAGATAGGAAGCTCGTGTGCAAGTCAAGGCCCAAGGCCGAGGCCTTGGAGTACAAAGCACGGCCATGGGCGCGCGCGCCGTGCGTCAGTGGGCGTCTGTGGGTCGCCCGCTGCATGCCCGTGCGTCTGCGGGGGGCGTGCGCGCAGGGTGCCGCGCGCGCCATGCGTCTGCGGGCGTGGGGCGCGCGCCGCAAGCCCATGCGACTGCAGTGGGGCGTGCGCGTAGGGTGCCGCGCACGCGATGCTTGTGCGAGCGTGGGGATCCGTCTAAGGGGCGTGCGTGCTTGGCTTGTAAGTGGCAGATGAGCCTTGTTGCCAAGATCCACCGAGATTCATCTCGACCCTACCCACACACAACTCATTTATTTCTTCCAATTGCCATGGAGGTCATATCTTATGTAAAAGGACGAAAAACATAAGTGTTAGTGAGGGGTTGGCTTTGGACTAGAAAAAAAGTTGAAGCAAATCATCTTTGAATGCCCAAGAATAAGATAGTGTGCTCGTGTGCAAGTCAAGGACCAAGGCCGAGGCCTTCGAGTACAAAGCACGGCCATGGGCGCGCGCGCCGTGCGTTAGTGGGTTTGTGTGAGTCGCGCGCTGCATGCCCGTGCGTCTGCGGGGGGGCGTGCGCGCAGGGGGGCCGCGCGCGCCATGCGTCTACGGGCGTGTGTGGGGCGTGCGCCGCAAGCCCAGGCGACTGCAGTGGGGCGTGTGTGGGGCGCGCGCCGCATGCCCATGGCCGAGGCTTGCACACGAACGCCTAGGGTGCCCACCATGCGCCATGCCCTTCGGGCGTGTGTGGGGCGTGCGCGCAGAGTGCTAAGCGCGGCATGCGTCTGCGGGTGTGTGTCCGCGCGCCGCATGCCCAGGCGTCTACGTGGGACGTGCGCGCAAGCCGCGCGCAGCATGCGTCTGCGTTGGGCGTGACCACCCACGTCTAGAATTCATGGAAAAAAACTCTATGGAGGTTGTTGGAACAAACCCGTGCCCCCACCGTGCATGCCCACATGCCCACCGAGCATGCAGCATGCGCGCCCCCATGCGCACGAATGCGGCACGGCCATGGGCGCGCGCGCCGCATGGCCATGCGTCTGCGTGGGGCGTGCGCGCAGGGTGCCGCGCGCGCAGGGTGCCGCAATGCCCACTCAACACACAAATGTGATGTCAAACCTATGTTCTAGTGCTTGGATTGTTATGAAATTTTTTCTGGGATCTAAAAAATGTAAACAAAGGATGTCCTCCAAAAATTAGTATTTTTGGAAACGTTTTACTATTTTTAAATTATTTTTAATTTTTTAACAATAAAAATTCATAAAATATTATTGGTTGGTTCAAAAATTATGAAACTTGTTTTCCACACTCATTTGAATGTCTAAAACATAATACAATCAAGTCCCGGTCATAATAATAACACAATCAAGATTTATGGCATGGTGTGACATTTCGGCTTTTTCATATGCAAGCCTGCCAGACCCAAAAAAGCCAGAATGTACTATATAGGGGGGCGACCTGCCTGCATGGGCGGGGCGCGGGGGGTACCCCTATGCCGCGGCGCCGACCCTTCAAGCACATTGCGCCCATCATGGGCACATATGCTTGGGGGGTCGGCGCCGGCGGAGTGCCACCTCCGGCCGCCGGCGGCGAGTGAGAGTGGGTGTCGAGTTGATGCTCGGATGGGCTTGCGCGGACAATGCTTGCACCTCGGTGTGGGCGTGCACTCCAAGCGGGCTTGTTCGTGAGGAGACGAGATAACTTGCGATTGCTTTGTGCTTGGTGGACGAAGGGTTCGGCCGGAGTGCCACATCCGACCGTCGGGCAAGGAGTGAGAGCGGGATGGGCGTGCTTGGACAATGCTTGCACCTCGG
>NW_026124100.1:5000-12500 GCF_025177605.1 Cucumis melo
TAATAAAAAAATGTGTCACTATATAATTTCTAATTTTGAGTTTCTAACTATAATTACTATTATATTATTCATTATAATAATAACTTGGTATAATTAAAGATAACTTTTTTATAAAAAAATGAAATTAAAATGATAGGGTTTGTACTTTTTTTATTACAAAAAAAAAAACAATATGTCGTCTATTCTCCCCTCAATCAAATATGAATACTACGGCTGGAGTTTTATGAAAAAAGCCAAAGCCCCTTATCGGATTTGAACCGATGACTTACGCCTTACCATGGCGTTACTCTACCACTGAGTTAAAAAGGCCTATTTGATTCAATTTCTGAGTCAGACACTAGCCACGATGAGTTGAGTGTATATAATTATTATAAAATTATAAATATAAGATATGTACATAAATATATCTTATCTACATAGTCGCTCATTGGAGTAACGAAAAATTGGATTTATCTAATGAGTATAGGTAAAATAGTTTTTTGATATTGGATTTGATCAATGCAATGATTGTTTCATCATACGACCGATCCCTAATTAAATTGATGAGCCCCATCCTAACGAAATGAATTTGATTCATACATGTACACACACGAATTGAACATAGATACATTCACCGAATCATTGATAAAGCAATTCTATTTGGCGAGAAAAAAATTTTCAATAACTTGTTGATCCCTATCCCCAGATTTCAAAATTTATCGTTTTTTTAATTTCTTGGCTTAGTGTGAGATCGAAATATACCTAACCTAATCTTAACAATGAGTGAATCAATGAGTGAAAGTATGAGAAATGGAGTTTAATCCTGTTTATAGCATATGGCAGACCAATTCCCGAAGGGTACTAGCCTTCGTATTATTTAAATAAAAAAAGAATAAAATAAAAAAAGAATATTTTTTTTTCTAATATTTATTATTTTTGTTTATTTTAGAGGTTTCCTCTAATCACTACTAATCACTATTTTCATTTGATATTCTATAATATAAGTAATATAACTATATATTCCAATTTGCAAATTTATGTATATTATTTAAATGAAATAAATAAAAAAAAAATGCAATTTAAAATAAAATAATTTCTATATAGAATTATATGGGGAATGGTGATTAGAATGAACGATTCATAAATAGAAATCACAAATAAAAAAATTTCGATGGAATAATGAAAGAAAGAAAAATACGTCGAATTGCATCATATTAGTCCATTATATTTATTTTATATTGACAATTTCAAAAAACTATTCATACTATGATCATAGTATGATGGCAGTCGGGCAAGTATGCCCCCATCGTCTAGTGGTCCAGGACATCTCTCTTTCAAGGAGGCAGCGGGGATTCGACTTCCCCTGGGGGTAGGGTACTACGAAAGGAAGTTGATCATGGATTATCAACAAGCTTGGAATTGATTCTTCCCGGGTCGATGCCCGAGCGGTTAATGGGGACGGACTGTAAATTCGTTGATGTCTACGCTGGTTCAAATCCAGCTCGGCCCAATATATCGCGTATCCACCATAAAATGATATAACCTATTTGTCCTTCTACAGAAATACTTGACTTGATATGAAAGAATAAAAAAAAAAAACTCTTTTTTTATTCATTGACAGATTGATAATCAATCAATTTTTTTACAATAACGAAAAAATAAATATTAATCCATGCTTCTCACACTAAAGTCCATGTCTCCGCGCATATCAATCTATTACTTTATTACTCGCGTCTCTGTCTGGTAGAATATGACAATTCGAATCAAAAATCTACATAGAAAGGTTTGAAGGAAATTAAATCAACAACATATGTTGTACACTTTATTTCCCTGGGATTGTAGTTCAATTGGTCAGAGCACCGCCCTGTCAAGGCGGAAGCTGCGGGTTCGAGTCCCGTCAGTCCCGATGGATCCAAATCCAATAAAAAAAAAATACATCAATTAATCTCTTCCTTTCCTGTGAAAGAGAGAACAAATAACATAACTGAATTTTATTCCAAACGGGATCTCTCTTATTTTTTTTCCACATTTTTCAACAAAAAAATATGGGAATTTTGATTTCTTCAACGAGTACTAATTGATGGGAGAAAGACATATGTGCCATATGTGAATTACCACAATTATTGGTAGCATCATATTCAGGATTCGAAGGCGTACTGGGTCTAGTTGATTACGCCCGATTTTTCTAATGAAATAGAGTACTATACGTTTCCGGAAAGCACATACATAAAGGGAATTTGGACGATACAAAATAAAGTTTACATAGTAAACTTTGATCTAATTTTTCGTCTGAAAGCAAAATATATCCGTTCTGGCTCCGATTTTTTGTAACCTCAATTAGTAAATTCAATTACTAATTTGAATTTGAAATAATCTATCTTATTAAAATTTAACACTTAACTTTTGATATATACGTCCCACTACTAATTCAAGGAAAGAGGATATTAATACAAACAAGGATCCCATCTATCTCTCTTAGTGAGGTAATTAAGAATTTTTGAAAGTTTAAGTTTCGTTTTTATTTCTTTTTTTTAAGAAGATTTTATAAGTACAAAAAAAGGAAGGAGTTTAGTTCGAACCTACCTCCTTTTCCTTTTTTGAATTTCGCTGCTATTCTTTGCTTGAGTTTGTTTATAAACAATGTAAGGGTAAAGGTAGTCTGATGAGACTTCATCAGATGATTGCATTGAATAAGAGGGCAGTAGATTATAGAAAAGAAAGAATGCAAAAAATTATAAATAAAAAAAAGTAACGAAATTCTTGATTGCATCAGGAATCCCATTTTGTTTAAATTCGGTATGGATAAAAGATCTTCCTATGTTATACTATTCAATTCTCGACGATGAATCGATTTGATAGCTCCGATATTGTTATTCATGATATTTTAATACGATTCGATATCATCGAGATGCAACGCATCCCCTTGAATTTACAAGCGAAACATTTATCATCTCTATGGGATTAAATCCCGAGTTATTGCGAATAAAAAATGAAACGATGATATTATGGAAGTAAATATTCTCGCATTTATTGCTACTGCACTGTTCATTCTAGTTCCGACCGCCTTTTTACTTATAATATACGTAAAAACAATCAGTCAAAGTGATTAATTTGAATTAACCTTGACGTTTTAGTTCTTATCAATGATTGAAGATAAGAAAAATGAAAAGCATTAAAATTTCGCGTCTTAAATGAAATTGGCGGACTAGAATTATCAGTATTCTACGAGAGAAGTATTCGATAAGATCCGATAGTATGGTAGAAAGAAATATATGAATCCTTCTACCATACTATCTATTATTGTTATTGAAGTGTATAAATATAAAATTGTACTCTATAAAAATAGAGGTTGAATATCGATCAATTTGAATATAGATGAATATACAATATATATCTTTCTATTTATATATAGATATCATATCAATTACATATATGTAATATTAATCTAATATACATAGTGGCCCAATTCTATTTCTTTGCTTCATAATTCATGTTGATTAGAATGAATCTGAAATCAAATAATCGAAAGGCCACTAATTTTTTTTTAGCATTCGAAAGAAGTAATTGATTGAGCAGTTGACAGATGATCCAGGAGTTCGGTTCCATGGGAACTTTTTATCTTCGGATTTCGAAAAGAATTAGCAAACCCCATTTTTATTTAACGTTTGAAGCATGATATGAAATGAGTTCCCTAAAACAAGAAAAAATCCTATTTTGAAAATAACTAAAATACTAATAATAATAAATAAAAGAAGTGGTAAGCACGTAATATGTGGGTGGCTACCCCGAGGTACTATCTTATTATGAGGTAGTATATTATTATGCGTAGTATCTCATTGGACAACCACTATGTCTATGTTCTTTCGTGTTGAAAGTATGGATCCACTTAAAAACTTATAATCCGAACTCTTTTTTTTTTTACTTTTCAAAATAAAAGAAAAAAAGTTTTGCAGAACGATCTATAAAATAAACCAAAAACAATACAGTTTTATTTTTCAATTAGTAGTACTTCTAGAGTCCACTTCTTCCCCATACTACGAGGGAAAGAGAAAATGTAAAGACTACCATTAAAGCAGCCCAAGCGAGACTTACCATATCCATGTGAATTATGTCCCCTATCTCTATGAATATAAAAGAATTATTCCATTATTGCTCACTAATAATTATTATTCACTAATAATAGTGGAATCACTAGCGCATAGTCAAAAAGAGATTCGGGCACAACACCATTGATGAAACAATACAAAAAATCGAATTATCCCAAGTTATTATATGATTTCTAGTATAATCGAAAAAATTCAGTACAAATAAATAAAAGAGGCAGAAAAACTCTTGGAAGTATCAAAAGAATGTTAGTAACATGTAGGAATAATAAGACCTAGTCTTTCTTTTGTTGTCCTGCATTTCATTACATTAAGTAAAAAGTCTCAAAATAGAGAATCAAGATAGTATCTATCACATAACCCTACTATTATTCCTTTCTCATTTGATCTAATCTTTACTGTCCCCCCGATTGTTTCATAGAGACAATCGGAAGATGGGATGGCCTATTACATGCGTGGTTAGAGCTTATCGAAAAGAAATAAGTTCTTTTTTTAAGATTAAAATAAAAAAAAAAGCCAATTATTCATTCAATATAATATTGATTGAATGCTCGAGTACTCAGATACTTTCATGAGTCCGTATATCAAGTATCTTCCTCCTTTCCGTAAGGAAAAATGAAATTATATTCCCTAATTCAAGACCCAATGAGTAGACACTACATTAGTAGTCGAAGGGCTATCATCTCAAGATTTAACGATTATTTTTCATTACTCTACTAAATTCTGGAAACGAAACCTATACGCAAGGGATTTATGATAACATTTTAGAGAACCCCAACGATGCTTAGAATCAAGCAAATCTAAAGATGCTTTTCTTCTAAAAAAAATGATAAAGTTATATCAGCAAAACAGAAGAGGGTATTTTGATTCTTTTGTTTGTTGCTGAGGCGACACCCGGATTTGAACTGGGGAAAAAGGGATTTGCAGTCCCCCGCCTTACCGCTCGGCCATGCCGCCAAAACGATACAAAATATTGGATTGGCTCTATCTCTTAGATAGATAGTATCTTACAACACACAATATCTAAAACGAAAAACCGCAAAACTTTGCTTTTTCTATTGAAAAAAAAAATGTGGATTTTCATTCACAAAAGCAAAAAATCAGGACAAATGGGAACCGTTAACTTTAACTATTGACTGTGAATTCATAAATGATTCTTGGATTGAAATTGCAAATTCGGTTTCCCTAATGATATAAGAAAACAATCCAAAAATGGATACCTTACCTAAATAAATAAAAATTGATAGATAACTAATCATTACTAATCCATCCGTATTGATTCGTTTCCATAACCATAAAAAAATCCTTATTAATGACAATTTTAATAGCGATTATGAGTATATGTAAACCCCAGAACATAAACGATTACTATTATCTAAATCTAATATCTTATATATATATAAGATGTTTATAGGAAATGTTCGGAATTCTGTTTTTAGAATTTTTTTTTCATTATCATTAAATAGAAAATATAAATTTTTGATAGAGTACGACATGTGATGTTCCCCATAGAACTGTAATAAAGAGCGATATATATA
Organism: Cucumis melo; assembly: GCF_025177605.1. Taxonomy (NCBI): domain Eukaryota; kingdom Viridiplantae; phylum Streptophyta; class Magnoliopsida; order Cucurbitales; family Cucurbitaceae; genus Cucumis; species Cucumis melo. Next base: position 10,621 of record NW_026124100.1, read on the forward strand.
ACTAACTATATATATATATCTGCACATGTTTATTAATAAATACAAGTCCTTATACATACTTCAATCGCATTCTACGAATTCTACTAAAAAAAATATAGGTATAGGTAAAATATCTCTCTTCTATGCGAATTTTTTTTAACAGTGAAATCTACGAAAAAGTTCCATGTTGTTAAATAAAAAAAATTCTATATTGTTTCTTCAGATCAAATCCCGAATCTATTTATAGTACCCAATCCGATTGGAATATCATAATAATGGTAGAAATTGACTCACTTTTGTTTTGATATAGATATTTTATACAAAACTCCATAATTCTAAATAGAATTTACCAATTCATTTGTAGTTGTTGCAAATTCCAATTTAATTTGAGTATCAAAGTCTCTTTATTCCTACGTTCATATGTATTTCATGCATTACATCTATTACACCTATGAAGTTAGGTAAAATTTCATGTGATTCAGTAAACATAATATAAATTCCATCATTGCTAGATCGATCCATTTTAAGCAAATAATGGGATTTTTTTTATAAATGGGAAATAAATAAAATGCTTGGGGGGTGGAAATGAGAGAATGTCTACAATACCTGCGTTTAATCAGATACAATTTGAAGGGTTTGTAGGTTCATTGATCATGGCTTAACAGAAGAACTTTCTAAGTTTCCAAAAATTGAAGATACAGATCAAGAAATTGAATTTCAATTATTTGTGGAAACATATAAATTGGTAGAACCATTGATAAAAGAAAGAGATGCTGTATATGAATCACTCACATATTCTTCTGAATTATACGTATCCGCAGGATTAATTTGGAAAACCCGTAGGGATATGCAAGAACAAACAATTTTGATTGGAAACATTCCTCTAATGAATTCCCTGGGAACTTCTATAGTAAATGGACTATACAGAATTGTCATCAGTCAAATATTGCAAAGCCCCCGGTATCTATTACCGGTCAGAATTGGACCATAACGGAATTTCGGTCTATACCGGCACCATAATATCTGATTGGGGAGGAAGATTAGAATTAGAGATTGATCGAAAAGCAAGGATATGGGCTCGTGTGAGTAGGAAACAGAAAATATCTATTCTAGTTCTATCATCAGCTATGGGTTCGAATCTAAGAGAAATTCTCGAGAATGTTTGCTACCCTGAAATTTTTTTTGTCTTTCCTGAATGATAAGGAGAAAAAAAAAATTAGATCAAAAGAAAATGCCATTTTGGAGTTTTATCAACAATTTTCTTGTGTAGGCGGAGATCCGGTATTTTCTGAATCCTTATGTAAGGAATTACAAAAGAAATTCTTTCAACAAAGATGTGAATTAGGAAGGATTGGTCGACGAAATCTGAACCAGAGACTTAATCTTGATATACCTGAGAACAATACATTTTTGTTACAGCGAGATATATTGGCAGCTGCAGATCATTTGATTGGACTTAAATTTGGAATGGGTACACTTGACGATATGAATCATTTGAAAAATAAACGGATTCGTTCTGTTGCGGATCTCTTACAAGATCAATTCGGATTGGCTCTAGTTCGTTTAGAAAATATGGTTAGAGGAACTATATGTGGAGCAATTAGGCATAAATTAATACCGACTCCTCAGAATTTGGTAACTTCAACTCCATTAACAACCACATTTGAATCTTTTTTCGGATTACACCCATTATCTCAAGTTTTAGATCGAACTAATCCATTGACACAAATAGTTCATGGGCGAAAAATTGAGTTATTTGGGCCCAGGAGGATTGACAGGGCGAACTGCTAGTTTTCGGATACGAGATATCCATCCTAGTCATTATGGACGCATTTGCCCAATTGACACGTCTGAAGGAATTAATGTTGGACTTATTGGATCATTAGCAATTCATGCAAGGA
>NW_026124100.1:17500-24775 GCF_025177605.1 Cucumis melo
CGGAATGGCATATACATCACACATCCTGGATCAACTAAAGACTCTGGGGTTCCAGCAGGCCACTGCTACATCCATTTCATTAGGAATTGATGATCTTTTAACAATCCCTTCTAAGGGATGGCTAGTCCAAGATGCTGAACAACAAAGTTTGATTTTGGAAAAAACACCATCATTATGGAAACGTACACGCAGTAGAAAAATTACGCCAGTCCATTGAGATATGGTATGCTACAAGTGAATATTTGGCGACAAGAAATGAATCCTAATTTTAGGATGACTGACCCTTTTAATCCAGTCCATATAATGTCTTTTTCGGGAGCTCGAGGAAATGCATCTCAAGTACACCAATTAGTAGGTATGAGAGGATTAATGTCAGATCCACAAGGACAAATGATTGATTTACCCATTCAAAGCAATTTACGTGAGGGGCTGTCCTTAACGGAATATATAATTTCTTGCTACGGAGCGCGGAAAGGAGTTGTGGATACTGCTGTACGAACATCGGATGCTGGATATCTTACACGTAGACTTGTTGAAGTAGTTCAACACATTGTTGTACGTAGAACCGATTGTGGAACCATCCGAGGGATTTTAGTGAGTCCTGGAAATAGGATGATTCCGGAAAGAATTTTTTATCCAAACATTAATTGGTCGTGTATTAGCGGACGATATATATATGGGCCCGCGATGCATTGGTGTTCGAAATCAAGATATTGGTATTGGACTTATTAATCGATTCATAACCTTTCAAACCCCAACCAATATCTATTCGGACTCCCTTTACTTGTAGGAGTACATCTTGGATCTGCCGATTATGTTATGGACGAAGTCCTACTCACGGGGACCTGGTAGAATTGGGAGAAGCCGTAGGTATTATTGCGGGTCAATCTATTGGAGAACCGGGTACTCAACTAACATTAAGAACTTTTCATACCGGCGGAGTATTCACAGGGGGGACTGCAGAACATATACGAGCTTCTTCTAATGGCAAAATCAAATTCAATGAGAATTTGGTTCATCCCACACGTACACGCCATGGGCATCCTGCTTTTTTATGTTATATAGACTTGTATGTAACTATTGAGAGTGAGGATATTATACATAACGTCACTATTCCACCAAAAAGTTTACTTTTAGTTCAAAATGATCAATATGTAGAATCAGAACAAGTGATTGCTGAGATTCGCGCGGGAACATACACTCTTAATTTAAAAGAGAGAGTTCGAAAACATATTTATTCTGACTCAGAGGGAGAAATGCATTGGAGTACCGACGTGTACCATGCACCCGAATTTACATATAGTAATGTCCATCTCTTACCAAAAACAAGTCATTTATGGATATTATCAGGAGGTTCGTGCGGATGCAGTGTAGTCCCTTTTTCACTCTACAAGGATCAAGATCAAATTAACGTTCATTCTCTTTGTGTCGAAAGAAGATATATTTCTAGCCTTTCAGTAAATAATGATAAAGTGGGACAAAAATTTTATGGTCCGGATCTCTCTGGTAAAAACGAAAGCGGAATTCCTGATTATTCAGAACTTAATCCAATCCTATGTACGGGTCAATCTAATCTCACATATCCTGCTATTTTCCACGGTAATTCTGATTTATTGGCAAAGAGGCGAAGAAATGGATTCATCATTCAATTTGAATCACTTCAAGAACGAGAAAAAGAACTACGACCCCCTTCCGGTATTTCGATTGAAATACCCATAAATGGTCTTTTTCGTAGAAATAGTATTCTTGCTTTTTTCGATGATCCTCAATACAGAAGAAATAGTTCAGGAATTACTAAATATGGGACTATAGGGGTGCATTCAATCCTCAAAAAAGAGGATTTGATTGAGTATCGAGGAGTCAAAGACTTTAAGCCAAAATACCAAATGCAAATGAAAGTGGATCGATTTTTTTTCATTCCCGAGGAAGTGCATATTTTACCAGAATCTTCTTCCATAATGGTACGGAACAATAGTATCATTGGAGTAGCTACACGACTAACTTTAAGTATAAGAAGCCGAGTAGGTGGATTGGTCCGAGTGGAGAAAAAAAAAAAAAGGATTGAACTCAAAATATTTTCTGGAGATATACATTTTCCTGGAGAGATGGATAAGATATCCCGACACAATGGCATCTTGATACCACCAGAAAGAGTAAAAAAAAATTCTAAGAAATCAAAAAAATCGAAAAATTGGATTTATGTCCAGTGGATCACACCTACCAAGAAAAAGTATTTTGTTTTTGTTCGACCTGTAATCATATATGAACTAGCCGACGGTATCAATTTAGTAAAACTTTTCCCACAGGATCTATTGCAAGAAAGGGATAATCTGGAGCTTAGAGTTGTCAATTATATACTTTATGGAAATGGAAAACCAATTCGGGGAATTTCTGGCACAAGCATTCAATTAGTTCGGACTTGTTTATTGTTGAATTGGGACCGAGACAAAAAAAGCTCTTCTATCGAAGACGCGCGCGCTTCCTTTGTTGAAGTAAGTACAAATGGTCTGGTTCGAAATTTCCTACGAATAGACTTAGGGAAATCCGATACTGCGTATATGAGAAAAAGGAAAGATCCGTCAGGTTCAGGATTGATCTTTAATAATGAGTCAGATCGCACGAATATCAATCCATTTTTTTCTATTTATTCCAAGACAAGGGTTCCACAATCTCCGAGTCAAAATCAAGGAACTATTCGTACGTTGTTCAATAGAAATAAGGAACGCCAATCTTTGATAATTTTGTCAGCATCGAATTGTTTGCAAATGGATCTATTCAACGATGTAAAAGATTATAATGTCATAAAAGAATCAAGTAAAAAGGATCCTCTAATTTCAATTAGGAATTCGTTAGGACCTTTAGGGGCGGCCCCTCAAATTGTGAATTTTTATTCATTTTATGACTTAATAACTCATAATCCGATCTCCCTAACTAAATATTTGCAACTTGACAATTTAAAACAGACTTTTCAAGTACTTAAATATTATTTAATGGATGAAAACGGGGGGATTTTCAATTCCGATCCATGCAGTAACATCGTTTTCAATACATTTAATTTGAATTGGCATTTTCTGCATCATAATTATCACAATAATTATTGTGAAGAAACACCTACAAGAACAAGAATTAGTCTTGGACATTTTTTTTTTGAAAATGTATGTATAGCCAAAAATAGACCACACCTAAAATCGGGTCAAATTATAATTGTTGAAGTTGATTCTGTAGTAATAAGATTAGCTAAGCCTTATTTGGCCACTTCAGGAGCAACTGTTCATCGCCATTATGGCGAAATGCTTTACGAAGGAGATACTTTAGTTACATTTATATATGAAAAATCACGATCTGGTGATATAACGCAGGGTCTTCCAAAAGTCGAACAAGTATTAGAAGTGCGTTCGATTGATTCAATATCGATGAGCCTAGAAAAGAGAATTGAGGGTTGGAACGAGCGTATAACAAGAATTCTTGGAATTCCTTGGGGATTTTTGATTGGTTCTGAACTAACGATAGTGCAAAGTCGTATCTCTTTGGTTAATAAGATCCAAAAGGTTTATCGATCCCAGGGGGTGGAGATCCATAATAGACATATCGAAATTATTGTACGTCAAATAACATCAAAAGTCTTGGTTTCAGAAGATGGAATGTCTAATGTTTTTTCACCTGGAGAACTCATTGGGTTGTTACGAGCGGAAAGAACAGGGCGTGCTTTGGAAGAAGCGATCTGTTACCGAGCCGTATTATTGGGAATAACGAAAGCATCTCTAAATACTCAAAGTTTCATATCGGAAGCAAGTTTTCAAGAAACTGCTCGAGTTTTAGCAAAAGCCGCCCTCCGAGGTCGTATCGATTGGTTGAGAGGTTTGAAAGAGAACGTTGTTCTAGGAGGAATGATACCAGTTGGTACCGGATTCAGAGAATTAGCGCACCGTTCGAGGCAACATAACAATATTCCTTTAGAACCCCCCCCAAAAAAAATTTTCGAGGGGGAAATGAGAGATATTTTGTTCCACCACAAAGAATTATTTGATTTTTTCATTTCAACGAATTTACATGATACATCAGAACAAGCATTTCTAGGATTTAATGATTCATAAAAGTGGAGTCATCCTGTTAACTAGCCGCGTTAATTTGGTAATAAGATAATAACGAATAGAAAAAAATTAATGGCTTGGATTGTGTATCAACAGTCAATCCCCGGTCGAGGTAGAGGATAAGGTTCCATGGGAACAATTATTTATTTCTATTTCAGCTCGTCTCTTTTTTTAAGAAAAAAAAGCGAGGAAGTGGGGGGGAGAAATGACAAGAAGATATTGGAACATCCATTTGGGAGAGATGATGGAGGCAGGAGTTCATTTTGGTCATGGTACTAGGAAATGGAATCCTAGAATGGCACCTTATATCTCTGCAAAACGTAAAGGTATTCATATTATAAATCTTACTCAAACTGCTCGTTTTTTATCAGAAGCTTGTGATTTAGTTTTTGATGCAGCAACTAGGGGCAAACAATTCTTAATTGTTGGTACCAAAAATAAAGCAGCGGATTCAGTAGCCCGGGCTGCAACAAGGACTCGGTGTCATTATGTTAATAAAAAATGGCTCGGGGGGATGTTAACAAATTGGTCTACTACAGAAACGAGACTTCATAAGTTCAGGGACTTGAGAACGGAACAAAAGACGGGGGGACTCAACCGTCTTCCGAAAAGGGATGCCGCTATGTTGAAGAGACAATTATCTCACTTGCAAACATATCTGGGCGGGATTAAATATATGACGGGGTTACCCGATATTGTAATAATCGTTGATCAACAAGAAGAATATCGGGCTCTTCAAGAATGTATCACGTTGGGAATTCCAACTATTTGTTTAATTGATACAAATTGTGACCCCGATCTCGCAGATATTTCGATTCCAGCGAATGATGATGCTATAGCTTCAATCCGATTAATTCTTAACAAATTAGTATTTGCAATTTCGGAGGGTCGTTCTAGCTCTATACGAAATTCTTGATTAATAATAAGATAAATCAATTTTGGGGGGAACTCCATAGATTTCGGGAATTGGTTACTATTCCCGAATCGCACAAAAGAGATAAAAAAAAACTAGGGATATTGTAATGTAATAAATTGGTATCAAAAATAGACAACTCAAGGCAAGTAAAAAAAAAGACAGTCGAATCAAAATAATTTGTTTTACAGTTCTATTTCTTTCAGAGGGCAATATGAATATTCTATTATGTTCTATCAACACACAAAAAGGGTTATACGATATATCTGGTGTGGAAGTCGGCCAACACTTGTATTGGCAAATAGGAGGTTTCCAAGTCCATGCCCAAGTACTTATTACTTCTTGGGTTGTAATTGCTATCTTATTAGGTTCAGCCATTATAGCTGTTCGTAATCCACAAACCATTCCTACTGACGGTCAGAATTTCTTCGAATATGTCCTTGAATTCATTCGAGACGTGAGCAAAACTCAGATTGGCGAAGAATATGGTCCATGGGTTCCCTTTATTGGAACTATGTTTCTATTTATTTTTGTTTCGAATTGGTCAGGAGCTCTTTTACCTTGGAAAATCATACAGTTACCTCACGGAGAGTTAGCCGCACCCACAAATGATATAAATACTACTGTTGCTTTAGCTTTACTCACATCAGTAGCATATTTTTATGCGGGTCTTAGCAAAAAAGGATTAAGTTATTTCGGTAAATACATTCAACCAACTCCAATCCTTTTACCCATTAACATCTTAGAAGATTTCACAAAACCCTTATCACTTAGTTTTCGACTTTTCGGAAATATATTAGCTGATGAATTAGTAGTTGTTGTTCTTGTTTCTTTAGTACCTTTAGTAGTTCCTATACCTGTTATGTTCCTTGGATTATTTACAAGTGGTATTCAAGCTCTTATTTTTGCAACTTTAGCTGCAGCTTATATAGGCGAATCCATGGAGGGTCATCATTGATTAGTTTTCTAAATACTCTTTTTTTTAGCTTAGACCAAGGCAATGTATACATGGCTCAAGATAATCTACTTAGGGAACATAAATATACAAATAATCAAAAAATAAGGAAGGTATATACTATCTAGGGAGTAAGACTAGAAAGATTACGATATTCGGGAATTAAAAAAAAAGGAAAGAGATCTAAAAGATCTTTTTCCTCTCAACGATTGAACAAAAAAAAATTACATGAACTTAGATTAATAAAATATTGATATTTCTATGCAAGGATTTGGACTAATGAATTCGTTCATTTAGATTGATTGTCTCCATGTGGGATAATTCTAAAAAGAAAGGGTTTCCAAAAAACGAGAAAAAAGGATTGGGTAGGGTAGAGTAGAGGAGAGTGGAGTCAACTAGATGTATTGAATCGAATTGCTATAAGACAACCCTTGTGGATATTTCGAAGAATGATTCTCAAATTCGATGGAATCCAAGATATGAATAATTGGTTTACGTTAGGTAAGAAACACATGTATATGTTATATTAGATATTAACTAGTTATATAGGAACTAAAGATATATCTAATCCGCCCTACTACTGTGAATTTAGATAGGGCTTACAATGGAAGTCCTTCTGTTTCGGCTGTAATGTAATTTTGAATTCAATATTGAATGAATAGAGAGATTAAATCAAGAAAAACAATGAAGAATTCAAAGAATGCTTTAAAAGAAATGGAAGAACAAAAGTCGTATGGATTCACAAAAACTACGTGGATGGATAGGAACTAAAAAAGAGAGATTGAAGTAGTTTGGACGATTCAATAATATTATTACTTCAATTCGTAATTTTTAGTTGGATAAATCTTAGTGATGGAATAATAAGTTATAATTCATTGGTTGATTGTATCATTAACCATTTCTTTCTTTTGGTGTGAGGAACTTATCATGAATCCACTGATTTCTGCCGCTTCCGTTATTGCTGCTGGGTTGGCCGTCGGGCTTGCTTCTATTGGACCTGGGATTGGTCAAGGTACTGCTGCGGGCCAAGCTGTAGAAGGGATCGCGAGACAACCCGAGGCGGAGGGAAAAATCCGAGGTACTTTATTGCTTAGTCTGGCTTTTATGGAAGCTTTAACAATTTATGGACTAGTTGTAGCATTAGCACTTTTATTTGCGAATCCTTTTGTTTAATCCTAAAAAAATTACGTATTTTTTTTCGTATTTTATTTACTTGGACTTGCTGCTCTTGCTTTTTCGAATTATACGAAGCTTTCACTCCTACAATTACTTATTCGTTGGGACAATAACCTATGGGAAGGATTGATTTGAGGATG
>NW_026124101.1:0-2500 GCF_025177605.1 Cucumis melo
CTACATGTCAATAACGACAAAAATGAAATTTATAGTAAGAGGAAAATCCGTCGACTTTTAAAATCGTGAGGGTTCAAGTCCCTCTATCCCCAAAACCCTAAAAAGGCCCGTTGGCCTCTTTAATTATTTATCCGTTCATTAGCAATTCAGACTTTGTTATGTTTCTCATTCATTCGACTCTTTCACAAGCGTATTTGAGCGGAAATTTGATTTCTTATCACAAGGCTTGTGGTATATATTCTATATGATAGACGTACAAACGAACATCCTTGCGCAAGTAATCTGTGAAATTTGAATGATTAACTGTCTACTGTACTGAAACTTCGAAAGGCTTATCCAAGCCCTGAAATTTCGTATATCTTCAAAAAGAAGACTTTGGAATACCTTTTTTCTTATTTACAATTGACATAGACCAAAGTCATCTATTAAAATAAGGATAATGTGTCGGAAATGGCCGGGATAGCTCAGTTGGTAGAGCAGAGGACTGAAAATCCTCGTGTCACCCAGTTCAAATCTGGTTCTTGGCACATCATGAATTTGTATGAGTATCTATTCTACGGATTCATTAATAATATAGATCATGAAAAATACTGATACATGATGATGTCTGGAAATCTACCCTTTAACTAAACTATATATATTTTTTACTCTATTTATAGATGTCGAAAATAGACAAGTAAAGATAAAGAGGATATTTATAGAAATATGTAAAGGATGTATATAGATATGTAAAAGAAAAGAATTTTCTTTTGTTTCCTCTTCTTTTTTATTTGTTCATACTCTGTCTCCTGGCGTTCAATTCCTATTTTATACATATTTGAAAGTTTCAATTAGTTCCTTATAAGACCCAAAAGTCTAGTCTAGGGGAGTTGAAAGGCGGGAATGGCCAAGATTCATCTCAGATACAGTACAAATAGAATCCGATTCTCTTTTCATATTATATTTCTTCATTTCACCCTATGTGACTTTTTAAAGCACATCTATAAGTCATATGCGTGATACATAGTTCATAATGCAGAACTCATTTAGTTCATCCTATTAGCTTGTGGCTCATCCAAAATAAGTATCTTACAAATTGGATAATCTCACCAAATCTCTAATTGTATTTTTTTTAATCAATAATAATAAGATGAATGAGACTTCAATTACTATGCTATATCTATAAGAGAACGTAAAAATGTATTTGAATATCTTGAGTTGTCGAAGTGAAGATTAGTTTCGTATTATTTAATGAGCATCTTGTATTTCATAAAAATTGGGGGCAATATAATCCTTACGTAAGGGCCATCCTACCCAACTTTCAGGCATTAAGATACGCTTTAGACGTGGATGATTATCATAAGAAATTCCCAACATATCATAAGATTCCCTTTCTGGAAAATCCGCACTTTTCCAAACCCAGAAAACAGACGGAATTTTAGGATTTATCCTTGCGGCAAATACTTTTATGCATACCTCTTCCGGTTGATCTATACCATACTCGATTCTCGTAAGATGATACACACTAGCTAACAGTCCGCCTGGTGCTACATCATAAGCACATTGGGAACGTAGATAATTGTAACCATATACATATAAAATGACTGCAATGGAATGCCATTCCTCGGGCTTTATTTGTAAAGTCTCTATTCCTTGGTAATCGAAACCCAAAGATCTATGAACCAGTCCATGTTTGACTAGCCAAGAAGACAAATTACCCTGCATCTTCTCCCCCCCCCATTTTTTTATTTTTATTTGTATAAGTATTTCCCATTTACAATGAAAAATTGATGAAGATTCACTCGTTCTTTGCTTTGTTATTCTGTACAAAAAAAGTATACGGCCTAATTTACTAATTCGTAGGAAGAGACTGCACTTTTGTATTTGAAAAAAGTTTCAGGAGGGATGATCTCTGAAGTAGATGATGGTTGATAGAGTAATCCTTGATCGTAATTTCCAGTATTAGTACTTGGGCCAACATGAAATTTGTGATTGGTAGTAAAACACCGATTTTCCTCTTGAGACTTAATTCGATCTTCATAGATTTCTCGAGATATTTTCTTACGAAGTTTTGTTATAGCATCTATAACAGCCTCGGGTTTAGGCGGACAACCCGGCAAATACACATCGACAGGAATTAACTTATCGACTCCCCGAACAGTACTATAAGAATCGGTACTGAACATCCCTCCTGTAATTGTACATGCTCCCATAGCAATAACATATTTTGGTTCAGGCATTTGCTCATATAATCTTACTAAAGAAGGAGCCATTTTCATTGTTACCGTACCCGCTGTTAAAATTAAGTCTGCCTGTCTAGGACTAGATCTTGGTACCAGTCCATAACGATCAAAGTCGAATCGTGAACCTATTAATGAAGCGAATTCAATGAAGCAACAACTGGTACCATAGAGAAGCGGCCATAAACTGGAGAGTCTTGACCAATTTGAAAGATCATTTGATGTAGTTGAAATAACTGAAGTTTGGGTTGTTCGATCAAGTAAGGGAAACTCGATGGAAT
>NW_026124101.1:10000-26045 GCF_025177605.1 Cucumis melo
AATAGTAGTCAAAGTGAGAGTTTCAGTATAAGAACTAGCACGCATAGAAAAAATTTAACTACAACAGAACGTTCTAATGATCTAGATCTAACTAAAAAATACAGGCATTTGTGGGTTCAATGCGAAAATTGTTATGGATTAAATTATAAGAAAATTTTTAAATCAAAAATGAATATTTGTCAACAATGTGGATACCATTTGAAAATGAGTAGTTCAGATAGAATCGAACTTTTGATTGATCCAGGTACTTGGGACCCTATGGATGAAGACATGGTCTCTTTGGATCCCATTCAATTTGATTCGGAGAATCAACTTTATACTTATAAAGATCGTCTTTCTTCTTATCAAAGAAAGACAGGATTAACTGAGGCTATTCAAACAGGCACAGGTAAATTAAATGATATTCCAGTAGCAATTGGGGTTATGGATTTTCAGTTTATAGGGGGTAGTATGGGATCCGTAGTAGGAGAGAAAATCACCCGTTTGATCGAGTATGCTACCAATCAATTTTTACCTCTTATTTTAGTGTGTGCTTCGGGAGGAGCACGCATGCAAGAAGGAAGTTTGAGCTTGATGCAAATGGCAAAAATATCTTCCGCTTTATATGATTATCAATCAAATAAAAAATTATTCTATGTAGCAATCCTTACATCTCCTACTACTGGTGGGGTGACAGCTAGTTTTGGTATGTTGGGGGATATCATTATTGCCGAACCGAATGCCTACATCGCATTTGCGGGTAAAAGAGTAATTGAACAAACATTGAATAAGGCAGTCCCTGAGGGTTCACAGGAGGCTGAATCTTTATTCGATAAGGGCTTATTCGATCTAATCGTACCACGTAATCCTTTAAAAGGTGTTGTGAGTGAGTTATTTCAGCTCCACGCTTTCGTTCCCTCGAATCAAAATTCAATCAAGTAAAGCCTTACTTAACTTAAAAAATGAATTCTTTTTTTTTTTATTTCTTCCGCAAAATTTGGCACGGGGAAGAAAATGAATTTCATGCTCCCTTCTTAACATTACATGTGTATATATACTTCAACTATAGCAAATAGCGGCATAGAGTCTTGCATCTTTCTACATCTCTAGCGGATCTCTAGTTTTACTAAGAATCCTTGTTGTTGGATCGGATTATAACTACCTTTTTGGGAATTTGTACGAAAATCTTTATGAAATTTTATTAAAAAAAAATGCTAAGACAAGATAATAACTAAAATAATGCAAACGTCTATTATGATACATATATCTCATGTCGAAAGATGAGTAAGTCCATTTATTTAATTCGACATTCCTCATTCCTTTTCTATATATACTCACGTAGATATTACTTAGTATAATTATATATTGAATTAGTATAATTATAAGATACCTTTTATAACAATCAATAAATAACAGGTAAAACTATTAATATAACAATGAAAATATTAAGTCGAGGTATCCATTCTATGACAACTCTCACCACCTTACCCTCTATTTTTGTGCCTTTAGTGGGCCTAGTATTTCCGGCAATTGCAATGGCTTCTTTATTTCTTCATGTTCAAAAAAACAAGATTTTTTAAATATGCTGTCTATTTTTTTTTTTCAAAACTTAGACTTTGACGATAACACAGCTATCTATTTAGTAGACTAGAATCTAACATGTGGCTTACTCCAAACATAAGCGATTATACATACGTAAACATGATATCTGAGGAAATCAATTAGAAGTATTTCAAAATAGAAAATAGATAAGTTTCAAAATAGAAAATAGATAAGAGATCGGGCGACAAATGTTTGAGATATAAAATCAATATACCTATATGGATGTAGGTATCTATAGGGAATCATATAAAGGTGATGTTATTATTTTAGATCTAAGTAATTCGATGAATTACTTAGATCTAAAGTAAAGGTTCACATCAAAATAGTGCTAGTTGATTAGAGTTACTTCGGAAACAAAAAAAGTAAAATAGATTTTTTTTGATTCTCTTAATTCCAATAAAATGCAACGAGATCTAGTATGAATTGGCGATCAGAACGTATATGGATAGAATTTATAAGAGGATCTCGAAAAATCAGCAATTTCTGCTGGGCCTTTATCCTTTTTTTAGGTTCATTAGGGTTTTTATTGGTTGGAACTTCCAGTTATCTTGGTAGGGATTTGATAGCTTTATTTCCGTCTCAGCAAATAATTTTTTTTCCACAGGGGATCGTAATGTCTTTCTATGGGATTGCCGGTCTCTTTATTAGCTCCTATTTGTGGTGCACAATTTTGTGGAATGTAGGTAGCGGTTATGATCGATTCGATAGAAAAGAAGAAATAGTGTCTATTTTTCGTTGGGGGTTTCCTGGAAAAAATCGTCGAATCTTCCTACGATTCCTTATGAAAGACATTCAGTCCATCAGAATAGAAGTTAAAGAGAGGTATTTATGCACGTCGTGTCCTTTATATGGAAATAAGAGGCCAAGGGGCCATTCCCTTGACGCGTACCGATCAGAATCTGACCCCACGAGAAATTGAGCAAAAGGCTGCCGAATTGGCCTATTTCTTGCGTGTACCAATTGAAGTTTTTTGAAAAATGAAGTTCAGAATGAATTTTGTTCGTAGCAAGAGGGATAAAACTGAAATGAAAGAATAGTCTTTTTTATAGACCATAGTAATAGTATAATAACTTAACTGGAATTTCTTCAGAATGCTCATTTGACCCAAAGCAGACGTATACGGAACAGCCAGAAAACTTTCTTTGTCCGAAATTTTGATCCGTATGTAAATCAACTGCACAGTAACAAAAAAAAGTGGATTCTTTGTTATTTTCTTTCTGTATTATTTCGAAATTCAAGGATTAACTAATAAATCACAAATCAAAAACTAAAAAACAGGGAATGGATTCATAATAGTATGCATATGACTTGTAATAGAACTTATGTTTGATATAAATATTAGTAGTGTAGAGAGTTAACGAATGAAGTGAGTTCATTAAAAAATAAAAGACGAAAAAATGGAAAAAAAGAAAGCATTCATTCCCCTTCTATATCTTGCATCTATAGTATTTTTGCCCTGGTGGATCTCTCTTTCATTTAATAAAAGCCTAGAATCTTGGGTTACTAATTGGTGGAATACTGGTCAATCCGAAATTTTTTTGAATGATATTCAAGAAAAGAGTATTATAAAAAAAGTTCTAGAATTAGAGGAACTCTTTCTCTTGGACGAAATGCTAAAGGAATACCCAGAAACACATCTACAAAAGCTTCGTATCGGAATCTACAAAGAAACGATCCAATTGATCAAGATGCACAATGAGGATCGTATCCATATGATTTTGCACTTCTCGACAAATATAATCTGTTTCGTTATTCTAAGTGGTTATTCTATTCTTGGTAATGAAGAACTTGTTATTCTTAACTCTTGGGTTCAAGAGTTCCTATATAACTTAAGCGACACAATAAAAGCTTTTTCTATTCTTTTATTAACTGATTTATGTATAGGATTTCATTCACCCCATGGTTGGGAACTAATGATTGGTTCTGTCTACAAAGATTTTGGATTTTCTCATAACGATCAAATTATATCCGGTCTTGTTTCCACTTTTCCAGTCATTCTTGACACAATTTTAAAATATTGGATCTTCCGTTATTTAAATCGTGTATCTCCCTCACTTGTAGTGATTTATCATTCAATGAATGACTGAAAAATATAATGTTTGTTACTTTGTACATAAGTAAAACATTCAAAATTGTACTTATTCCTTCTACCCATCGCGAAGGATGCCTCCTATATTCGAGTAACTTTATTTCAGTAAATAGCAGAATCATGGATAGGGAACTATACTAGGGACCTACCTAATTTTATTGTAGAAATTTTTGGGCTCAATGATTGGACCATGCAAACTAGAAATACCTTTTCTTCGATAAAGGAAGAGATTACTCGATCTATTTCCGTATCACTCATGATATATATAATAACTTGGGCACCCGTTTCAAATGCATATCCCATTTTTGCACAACAGGGTTATGAAAATCCACGAGAAGCAACCGGCCGTATTGTCTGCGCCAACTGCCATTTAGCTAATAAGCCCGTGGATATCGAGGTTCCACAAGCGGTACTTCCTGATACTGTATTTGAAGCAGTTGTTCGAATTCCTTATGATATGCAACTGAAACAAGTTCTTGCGAATGGTAAAAAGGGTGGTTTGAATGTGGGGGCTGTTCTTATTTTACCCGAGGGGTTTGAATTAGCCCCCCCCGATCGTATTTCTCCCGAGATTAAAGAAAAGATGGGCAATCTTTCTTTTCAGAGCTATCGTCCCACTAAAAAAAATATTCTTGTGATAGGTCCTGTTCCTGGTCAGAAATATAGTGAAATCACCTTTCCTATTCTTTCCCCGGACCCTGCGACTAAGAAAGATGTTCACTTCTTAAAATATCCCATATACGTAGGCGGGAACAGGGGAAGGGGTCAGATTTATCCCGACGGGAGTAAGAGTAATAATAATGTTTATAATGCTACAGCAGCAGGGATAGTAAGCAAAATAATACGAAAAGAAAAAGGAGGATATGAAATAACCATAGTGGATGCAGCGAATGGGCGTCAAGTGGTTGATATTATCCCTCCAGGACCAGAACTTCTTGTTTCAGAGGGCGAATCCATCAAACTTGATCAACCATTAACGAGTAATCCTAATGTGGGAGGATTTGGTCAGGGAGATGCGGAAATCGTCCTTCAAGATCCATTACGTGTCCAAGGCCTTTTGTTCTTTTTTGCATCTGTTATTTTGGCACAAATCTTTTTAGTTCTTAAAAAGAAACAGTTTGAGAAGGTTCAATTGTCCGAAATGAATTTCTAAATCTGGGGATTTATCAAATAAAGTTCGTAAAAAAAACCAAATTCTTGTTGGCAATTCTATAATTTAATTATGTATGATCAAAAAATTATGAAAAACTTTTTCCCTTGTTTTTTTTTTTTATTCTTTTTCGACCCTATTTCGGTAATTACTTGTACCGCATTACTAGTCATAGTATGGATATTATATTGTCAGGAAGACTATTTTACCTCTTCTTTATTTCTTTGTTTTTTACAATACAAATAGGAGCGGTATTATTATGATTATTATGTCACTGGTGCCAGATTGAAATGTCATTGAATGTGTCTATTTTTATTCTAATAGAATAAAAATAGAGTAGATATTAAAAATAAGATAAGTAAATGGAGAATAGAAAAAAAATGAAGGGAACAAAGGATTCTAGAAGGAATTATGCATCTTTCTAGTATTCGATACCAGAAAAATTCCTTTTCTTGTTCTGGTGTCGAAATAATAAACTAATGAATTATTCTTGATCCCGTTCGTCAAAGATCTCTATTCTTAGTTTCAATTTTTCCCGGTTTATCAGAACCTTTTTTTCGATTTATTACATAAGTAGTGAACAAATTCAATGAATTTTTCAATTCTATTTTATATTAAAATAACTATAGAAAATTCTATTAGTATATTTTAATCTATTTAAAGGGTTTGTGATATCTGATCGATAGAAATATAATATTGTTATATTGGGATTGTATCATCCAGAAAGAGGGAATCGAGTGATTCTCTCTTTCTTTTTTTCGCTTTGAAATGAAAGTATCGACCGATACGATCGCGAAAGAGATGGTCTGAATCAATTTTTTTTTTGAAGCAATTCAGAATCAGAAAGAAATGAAGTTTTTTGAAAAAATAGGAAAGATCCATTTTTTCATTTATATGAATAAATTAGTCTAATTCTAATTAGTAAGAGCTCAACGGGACCTACCCCCTCTTTTTTTCTGATTTGAGGGGGATCCTGTTGAGTTCTTACGCTTTCATGTCTCCAACTCAGTTCATCCGATTATTACAGAGATGAACCTAAGCCGGAATATGAACCATAAAAGAAAATACCAACTAAACCGATCACAGGAATACCAGTTACAGTACCGATTATCCAAAGAGGAATCCTTCCAGTAGTCTCGGCCATTTGTCCCACTTCCCTCCCCATTTCATCAAGTGGTCGTGCTAGAGACAGAAACAGTCATAGATAATTATGAGATGATATCCTTCCGAATGGGATAAGATAATTCGTACTATTATTTAGTATTTTCTTTTATTTAATTGAAGAAATAATTGGAAAATAAAACAGCAAGTACAAAAATGAGTAATAACCCCCAGTAAAGACTGGTACGATTCAATTCAACATTTTGTTCGTTCGGATTTGATTGTGTCATAGCTCTATAATTCGGATTAGGTTTATCGTTGGATGAATTGCATTGCTGATATTGACCCTAAAAAAGAAACGGTAGGTACAGCTAGTCCGTGAACAGTTAACCATCGCACTGTAAAAATAGGATAAGTTTTATCGATAGTCATTTGGTCCTCCTAAAAAGATCTACTAAATTCATCGAGTTGTTCCAAAGAATCAAAACGGCCAGTTATTAATGGAATTCCTTGTCGGCTCTCTGTAAAATACTCATTTGGACGAGGGCTTCCAAAAACATCGTAAGCTAAACCCGTGCTGACGAATAACCAACCTGCAATGAATAGAGAAGGTATAGTAATGCTATGAATGACCCAGTATCGAATACTGGTGATAATATCAGCAAAAGAACGTTCTCCTGTGCTTCCAGACATGCCGAGCTCCACATATTCTTGTACAGTCAAAAGGGGGATCGATTCCGTAAAAGATGAGATCAGTAAATGGAAATTAACTGAAATTTTATCTTTGTAAGATCGTCAATATTGTACCGAGGGTGTTTTTAGAGTATACCGAATCAGTATAGCTATCCTTCTTCTGACGCAGCAACGCAATTTCACAATAAGTATCAAAATGAAGCACTAAAACTAAATAATATAATTTGTTTCTTCTTTTCTTGCTGCTTGTCGATGTAGAATCATATACCATTCATTCAATAGAAAATTCTGAAAATGCC
Organism: Cucumis melo; assembly: GCF_025177605.1. Lineage (NCBI taxonomy): Eukaryota > Viridiplantae > Streptophyta > Magnoliopsida > Cucurbitales > Cucurbitaceae > Cucumis > Cucumis melo. The sequence goes on from NW_026124101.1 coordinate 16,914, forward strand.
TGTCTGTAGTATTAAGGATTCTATCGGTTATTGGCTTCGGGCTAGAAAGCGAAGATTGGGTAAAATGTGAATCCGACTGGTTGGTTTATAATAATTTAGGAAGCAGATTCTAATAGTCCCAAAATTCAATGAAATTAGACGTGAAATCTCGAAATATTTCTTTTGTGTTTGTAGTTATATTTTTGTTTGAATCTTTTTTTATTTTAAGGAATTGGTTAGTCGTCCAGTAACAAGTAACAGTAGTACATAGGATTCGATGAACGAAACAGAACAACGAATAGAAGAATAATAAATATTCGTAATGCACGCATTATTGTTTTATATTAGACTCAAACGATCGTTCTTCAACTAATTAGAAGAATGTTTTTAATATGGAAAGAATAAGAATAAATGGAGAACCTAGTTTCGAGTGATCTGATCGTGCGATACTTTTTTTCTTTTTAAAAAAGATTTTATGGAAATGAACCCACTACATAAAATCTAATTAGTGGGAATACAATTTCATAAATAAAGGGCATTATAAGGTCATTCATTCTTCAGCGATTCAAAGAGCATTTCATTTTTGGAATCAAGTTACACAACATAGTTTATTTATTATTTTTCTTTTTTTTTTTTTTTTTTCTTTCTAATTATTTAGAATCCATTTAATAGATTTATATATTTACTAGATTTATATATTAAATTATTGTTTATAAATTCTTTATAATAAGAATATTTGTTTTGAAAACTCAAGAGTTGTTCAATGAATCCCTTGATTCCGAATTGCGGGATAGAGAGACAGATGATGAATTGATTTCTTACCTATGTCACAAGATTTTTGTTAGTATCATCTATAATCATAATAATAGATGAATCAAAAACTTTCAATTGAATATATTTTTTCAATTAGTATTTTTACTTATCCATCCGCGTATCTTTCAAAAATAGAAACTTAGGGAAGTGCTTTATAAACATATGGATAAAAATAACGTATTTCATTTAGCCTCGTCATGCCTACTATCACTAGTTATTTCGGTTTTCTACTAGCAGTTTTAACTATAACCTCAGCTCTATTTATCGGTCTGAACAAGATACGACTTATTTGATTAAAATTCATTGAATGCACAATTCAAAAAAAAGAAAGATTTCGGTGTTATTCAATATATTCTATATATTGTAGAGTTCTTTACCTTGTCAATTCAATTTCGAATTCTTGGTCATTGAGATTCATGGGCAATACCGATTAATATTTTAAGGATAGATATTACCTCTCCTTTTCCTCGTTCAACTAAATTGAAATGATTGAAGTTTTTCTATTTGGAATCGTATTAGGTCTAATTCCTATTACTTTGGCTGGATTATTTGTGACCGCATATTTACAATACAGACGGGGGGATCAGTTGGACCTTTGATTAATTAACAGTTCTTTTTTTTGATTGACCCCCTACTTGCTTTATAGGAGGTAAAATTTTGATTTCTGTTGAATTATTTCAGTATCATTTTGATTTAACAACAACAAGAATCGAATCACGCTCTATAGGATTTGAACCTACGACATCGGGTTTTGGAGACCCGCGTTCTACCGAACTGAACTAAGAGCGTTTTATTATCAAACTAAAAGCAACCCGAATATATCTTCGATACATATATTATCATAGAGAATATCATAAAATTAAATAAAAAAAGATTGATTCGATATATGTATGTTCAATTTTTATGGATCTCAATTGATTCCTCGTTACTGTTCAGAAGATAAGTAATAGGTAGGGATGACAGGATTTGAACCCGTGACATTTTGTACCCAAAACAAACGCGCTACCAAGCTGCGCTACATCCCTTTCAATTGGTCTACAGTGTTATTGTAGAGAATCCCTGTCTTGTTTTCCACATTTTTTATTTATTTCCTCCATTGGTATACACAAATTATCTTGCCATTTCTTCTTTTTTGTCTCATATCATATATAAAATATAATAAAAATAATAAAAAGACTTATATACGTATGAAATAATAAATATTAAATCCGCCGTAAAGAAAAATGAATATTTGGGGTGGGGCGGAAAGCTACATATTTTTTTTAATAAAAAAGGGAATATCTACCGAATTGAACTGTTGTACATTTCAATTTGAATTAGGAATTCCGCGGACAATACAAGCGGTTATTAACTATATATACATTTGATGGTATGTAATACCAGTATGTATTACAAATTACTATAAAGTAGGAGGGTTTTCAATGCGAGATCTAAAAACATATCTCTCCGTGGCACCGGTAGTAAGTACTATATGGTTCGGGGCTTTAGCGGGTCTATTAATCGAGATCAATCGTTTATTCCCGGATGCGTTGGTATTCCCGTTTTTTTCATTCTAGTTATTGACTTGGGAAGGGGTGAAGAAGATTAGAAAAACAATCAAATATCTTTGACTAATCCCCTTCCCCCTTCTTTTTTTTAGAGTTTTTAGACTTAGAATAAGTTAGAAAGAATCAAAATGGATTCAACCTCAGTCAAACTCGGACGCGGCGCCAGGTTCAAATTTAATTAATAAAAGAGTGAGAACGAAAATGAAAATGTGATGGCTAGGGCAACAATATCATACAAAATACTTAAATGAAAAACTGTACTGCGATTCTAAATTTAGAAATTATTGTATTACTATATTTTAATATTTGATTGTAACGAAATCTTTCATAATTTTATTTCGAGTTACCAATTTTTCTTTTTTTCTTCATTTTGGATCGGAAAATGGAAGAGTTGCGTGAATCAAAAATCCAAGGGAGGTTCATGGCCAAGGGTAAAGATGCCCGAGTAACTGTTATTTTGGAATGTACTCGTTGTGTTCGAAACGGTGTTAATAAGGAATCAATAGGGATTTCCAGATATATTACTCAAAAGAATCGACACAATACGCCTAGTCGATTGGAATTGAGAAAATTCTGTCCCCGGTGTTACAAACATACGATTCATGGGGAGATAAAGAAATAGATCGAACCGATCGGCTGTGTGTCACCCTTTTCCAATCCAAGGAAGATGAAAAATTACATATATTAGACATATTTTAGATTTAAATATAAACAAACCAAATCCTATTTCGATCGGATCTAAAATGATTTAGAATTAAGAAATAGGATTTTCGGGATAAGGAATAAAAAAACCATGGATAAATCCAAGCGACTCTTTCTTAAATCCAAACGATCTTTTCGTAGGCGTTTGCCCCCGATTCCATCGGGGGATCGAATTGATTATAGAAACATGAGTTTAATTAGTCGATTTATTAGTGAACAAGGAAAAATATTATCTAGACGGGTAAATAGATTGACCTTAAAACAGCAACGCTTAATTACTATTGCTATAAAACAAGCTCGTATTTTATCTTTGTTACCTTTTCTTAATAATGAGAAACAATTTGAAAGAAGCGAGTCGACCGCTAGAACTATTGGTCTTAGAACCAGGAATAAATAGACTTAGCTTACTCTTTAATTGAATTAAAATTCTAATCCAAACTCAACCGCAGATTGATTCTTTGTTCGAAAAATCCGAAAATCTAGATTCGATTGTCGTGTCGTAAGAAAAAGAAAGAATAGTGGAAGAAGAATAAATCGTTTTTTTTTTATTGAACATATTTGCTCATTTTGACCACTTTATCATATTTTATCATACTAATTTCTACTCTACCTTCTCGGAGTTCATTCTCCAGAGAACTCCATTTTAAGCATTCCGCTGGATTCTTTGCAATCTTCGTATTTTATGATCTCATTGGAAATCATATAAAGACAATTTCTATTTAATATCGCGATTTGGGCAAGTATTTTACGATTAAGAAGCAACTGCCTCTTGTACAGATTGTGTATGAATCTACTATAACTGTAGTCTACCTTATTAGATCGAATTACTGCATTTATTCGAGCGATCCACAACTGTCGAAAATTTCTTTTTTGCCTACCTCTATCCCGATAAGCTGAAGCCAAAGCTCTTATTTTCTGTTGAGTAATAGTTCGAGTAAGTCTTGAATGAGCCCCTCGAAAGCTTGATGCAAATAAACGAATTTTTGTTCTACGTCTCCGAGCTATATATCCTCGTTTAATTCTAGTCATTGAATAAATGAAACTTTGATGAATAACTAATGGATTTCCTTTCTTTCAGTTATTCCTTTCTCCTTTCCTAGTCTATTAATAACAAAACGTATTTTTCCAATGTATAAAATAAAAATTCCAATGGCTTTTGCTACTATAACCTTCCCGACCACTATTTCTTTTTTTGTTCTAATCACCCCAAAATACGAAATAGTATTTTTACTAGGTATAAAAAACAAAAATAGAGTAAATAAATAAAAATAGAAATGGATAAAGAAATAGTGGGTTCCTTCGTTTCTATGGTTACTTCTTAAACGGTGAGGTCCTCTCTATACACCGGAGCTCCTTCTTTTATTTCATCAATGTTATTGTTAACTTGTACAGTTCACCCTCTTTGGCTCTACCCATGAATTATCTAGTAATCGGTCTTTCACAACGAGATCTACCTATACAGTAACGGTATTTAATTATGAAGATTGGTTGGGTAGCTGACCCTCTTAGTCCGTTCTTGGAAGAATAAGGCTATAATCCTTCTGTTAAATAGGATTTCCTCTGCTTAATGGATAAGCATTTGTTACCAATGGGGAATTCTTTCTCATCTAAAATTGAAAATAGAGATGATTGGATTTGCACCAATAGAAACCATAAATTTGATACACAATAAAAGGATACGATAAATCTTTGTTTATTTATTTTCGGTAGTGAACGGATTTCTTCCATTCATTCTATCCTATTCACTGTACTTATAACTGATACGGGAAAAATTTTGTACTTTCTTTTGTCCCGGTCCATGGTCTAAACGAGTCGCACATACACCCTAGTACATGTTCCTCGACGCTGAGGGCATCCCCGAAGGGCGGGCGATTTGGTGACATTTCTGATTGGCTGTCTTGTGTTTCTAATAAGTTGTTTAATAGTTGGCATGTTGAATTGTATACATAATGAGTTGGTTTAGATCAATCCTAACCGGATGATTATGAATTACTTCTATATTCGATATTAATAATTAATATGATTAATAGTAATATATTAACCCCGGTAAAAAGAGAAAATCGAAAATTTCGGATTTTTGCGTGAAATACCTGCTATTTGTTATTCAACCGCTACAAGATCAACAATTCCATGAGCTTGGGCTTCTGTTGCTGACATAAAAACATCCCTTTCCATGTCTTCGGATATAACCCATAAGGGTTTGCCTGTTCTTTGTACATAAACCCTTGTGAGGATTTCGCGCAGCCTCAGTAGTTCTTTCGCTTCCAGGATAAATTCTACCGTTTGTGCCTCATAAAAAGAACTAGCAGGTTGATGGATCATTACCCTGATGATTTAATAAATGGTTTTCTCTATCTTACATCATTATCATGATGAGTCAAAGATAATAAAAAAAAGATAGGATTAACAACCGTACAGGCATCCTTTGTGCAGTGCATACGGCTCCACAATGGAATTCATTTTTACCTTCCAGCGAAGGAATAGAAAATATAGGATCTAGCAGACCCAGAGCAGTAAATGATCCAATAACCACCCTTCCTTTTTTTTAGTAATTTCAAAATACTATGATGGTTCCGTTGCTTTATGATTTCGTTTGTTATTCAGCAATCCCAAAGTTTCTTTTTTTTATTTTTTTTCTTAAAAATAAATATTTCGTAGTCTTTCATAACAGAAATATTGTTAAGAGTCTTCCGTCGTGAAAACAAAAAAGTTTGTGACGCTGAAAGAGGCCTCCGCGATAAATCAGCCTACAATCGGAAATGCCTTTTATCTCATACTACTCTTTCGATACATAACCTAATGGTTTAGAAAAAAAAAATTCTCATATCGAATTCAAAGTGCCATGCTATTATTACTTAATATTTTATATGGCGAAGGCATAGTTTTCTTTTTGTCTAAAAAAAACTCATTGGCGCCGAGCGTGCGGGAATGCTAGACGTTTGGTAATTTCTCCTCCGACTAGAATAAAAGATCCCATTGAAGCGGCTAATCCCATGCATATTGTCTGTACATCTGGTTGCACAAATTGCATAGTATCATAAATACCTAATCCGCTTATTACCCCTCCACCGGGAGAGTTTATAAATAAATACAGATCTTTGGTATCATCCTCCATACTGAGATATACCATAAGACTAATAAGTTGATTCGAAATATCACTATCAACCTCTTGGCCTAAAAAAAGTAATCTTTCTCGATAAAGTCGGTTGATTAGGATAAAATTGTATCCCTTAAGAACCGTACGGGCACCTTTTGATGCATACGGTTCAAAAAAAATAGCGAAAAAAGAATCAATGTTTAGATTTTAGCCTTCTTTAGAGGACTCTTTCTAACTTCTAATGAAGGGGCTTTTTCTTACCTTCCATTTTTTTTTCAAAATGGATGAGTTTTGTCCTTTGGCCCGCGGTCGTTTATCTATACTATAAATTTCAATAAATAAAAAAACAATTCATTAAATTTTCAATTTATCGAACTAACTTTTCATTGATATATTGTTTCATCGAGATTCAATTTCAATTCCGATGTCATTTTCTTGTTCCAAAATGGTCTTCTTCAATTCTTTTAGGTTTATGCTCTACTCCGAGTCAAGATCTGCCCGATTTGGATTTGCACATATAGGACAAATGCCCCAATAGCATGGCTTTTTGCTACGACTTCTTTTTTTTTTTCAATTTACTTCATATTACTCGATTGATTAAAAGTTTTCTATCAATGCTATTGATAAATCGAATATGATACAAGTAGTAGTAATCATAGAATAGATAGATTCCAAATTGAGTTTTTTCTAAGCGGAGCCTGGATACTTCATTTTATTAGTACAACCGAGAAAACCATAAATTATTCTAATTGATAATATTAATCTGGATACCCCCCAAAAAATAGATCTAATTGCACTTCACGCTCCAAATTTTTGATGATTAAATCAATCCGTCTTGGGCGAAAGAGAGGATATCTCGATCGGGGGAGAGAACGGGGAAATACCATATGACCCAATATATCTGACAAGTCGCACTATAGGTCAACCCACGATGCGTCTTCCTCTCCGGGACTTCGAAAAGGTACTTTTGGAACACCAATAGGCATTAAAGCAAAGAAAAAAGAATTAAGTACTATAGCTAACTTTGATGTGGAAGCGTAACAACGGGTTTATTGTCTTAATAAATAAGATGGGCCTTTATCAGATTTTATCTTTTAGCATATTTTATACATAGATTTAATAAGTTCATAAAAAAGGAAAACAGAATTAATAAGGGAAACTTCTTCCCGAATAGGTTTTTGAATGATGAACAAGTATGTATACATTCACTCCTATAAAATAGGATCAATTCCCATCTACCATTGCGTATTGGTACTTATCGAGTATAGAATAGATCTGCTTCTTTTTGTTCCTACGAATAGAATCGAATTGTTCCATTATTACTAAAAGAATAGACTAAATATTAATCCTTTCGCCAAGATAATCCCCTCAAAAGGGGAGGTCCGTAGCATAGTTTTTTTTTTCAGTGCAATAAAGTTACATAGTGTCTATTTTTCCTTGATAAAGGGGTATTTCCATGGGTTTGCCTTGGTATCGTGTTCATACCGTTGTATTGAATGATCCCGGTCGTTTGCTTTCTGTTCATATAATGCATACAGCTCTAGTTGCTGGTTGGGCCGGTTCAATGGCCCTATACGAATTAGCAGTTTTTGATCCCTCTGATCCTGTTCTTGATCCAATGTGGAGACAGGGTATGTTCGTTATACCCTTCATGACTCGTTTAGGAATAACCAATTCATGGGGGGGTTGGAGTATCACAGGAGGGACTATAACGAATCCGGGTATTTGGAGTTACGAAGGTGTGGCCGGAGCACATATTGTGTTTTCTGGATTGTGCTTCTTAGCAGCTATCTGGCATTGGGTGTATTGGGATCTAGAAATATTTTGTGATGAACGTACAGGAAAACCTTCTTTGGATTTGCCGAAGATTTTTGGAATTCATTTATTTCTCTCAGGGTTGGGTTGCTTTGGTTTTGGTGCATTTCATGTAACCGGATTGTATGGTCCGGGAATATGGGTATCCGATCCTTATGGATTAACCGGAAGGGTACAAGCCGTAAATCCTGCGTGGGGTGTCGAAGGGTTTGATCCTTTTGTTCCGGGCGGAATAGCCTCGCATCATATTGCAGCAGGTACATTGGGCATATTAGCGGGCCTATTCCATCTTAGTGTTCGTCCGCCCCAACGTCTATACAAAGGATTACGTATGGGAAATATTGAAACCGTCCTTTCCAGTAGTATCGCTGCTGTATTTTTTGCAGCTTTTGTTGTTGCTGGAACTATGTGGTATGGTTCAGCAACTACCCCGATTGAATTATTTGGGCCCACTCGTTATCAATGGGATCAGGGATACTTCCAGCAAGAAATATATCGAAGAGTTAGTACCGGGTTAGCCGAAAATCAAAGTTTATCAGAAGCTTGGTCTAAAATTCCTGAAAAATTAGCTTTTTATGATTATATCGGGAATAATCCCGCAAAAGGTGGATTATTCAGAGCGGGTTCCATGGACAACGGGGATGGAATAGCTGTTGGTTGGTTAGGACACCCTGTTTTTAGAGATAAAGAAGGGCGCGAACTTTTTGTACGCCGTATGCCGACCTTTTTTGAAACATTTCCGGTTGTTTTGGTAGACGGAGACGGAATTGTTAGAGCCGATGTTCCTTTTCGAAGAGCAGAATCGAAGTATAGTGTTGAACAGGTCGGTGTAACTGTTGAGTTCTATGGCGGTGAACTCAATGGAGTCAGTTATAGTGATCCTGCTACTGTGAAAAAATATGCTAGACGTGCTCAATTGGGTGAAATTTTTGAATTAGATCGTGCTACTTTGAAATCCGATGGGGTTTTTCGTAGCAGTCCAAGGGGTTGGTTTACTTTTGGGCATGCTTCCTTTGCTTTGCTCTTCTTCTTCGGACACATTTGGCATGGTGCGAGAACCTTGTTCAGAGATGTCTTTGCTGGTATTGACCCAGATTTGGACGCTCAAGTAGAATTTGGGGCATTCCAAAAACTTGGAGATCCAACTACAAAAAGAGTCTAGTCTGATACAAGATTGCT
>NW_026124102.1:0-10000 GCF_025177605.1 Cucumis melo
TTTTCGAACAAAGAATCAATCTGCGGTTGAGTTTGGATTAGAATTTTAATTCAATTAAAGAGTAAGCTAAGTCTATTTATTCCTGGTTCTAAGACCAATAGTTCTAGCGGTCGACTCGCTTCTTTCAAATTGTTTCTCATTATTAAGAAAAGGTAACAAAGATAAAATACGAGCTTGTTTTATAGCAATAGTAATTAAGCGTTGCTGTTTTAAGGTCAATCTATTTACCCGTCTAGATAATATTTTTCCTTGTTCACTAATAAATCGACTAATTAAACTCATGTTTCTATAATCAATTCGATCCCCCGATGGAATCGGGGGCAAACGCCTACGAAAAGATCGTTTGGATTTAAGAAAGAGTCGCTTGGATTTATCCATGGTTTTTTTATTCCTTATCCCGAAAATCCTATTTCTTAATTCTAAATCATTTTAGATCCGATCGAAATAGGATTTGGTTTGTTTATATTTAAATCTAAAATATGTCTAATATATGTAATTTTTCATCTTCCTTGGATTGGAAAAGGGTGACACACAGCCGATCGGTTCGATCTATTTCTTTATCTCCCCATGAATCGTATGTTTGTAACACCGGGGACAGAATTTTCTCAATTCCAATCGACTAGGCGTATTGTGTCGATTCTTTTGAGTAATATATCTGGAAATCCCTATTGATTCCTTATTAACACCGTTTCGAACACAACGAGTACATTCCAAAATAACAGTTACTCGGGCATCTTTACCCTTGGCCATGAACCTCCCTTGGATTTTTGATTCACGCAACTCTTCCATTTTCCGATCCAAAATGAAGAAAAAAAGAAAAATTGGTAACTCGAAATAAAATTATGAAAGATTTCGTTACAATCAAATATTAAAATATAGTAATACAATAATTTCTAAATTTAGAATCGCAGTACAGTTTTTCATTTAAGTATTTTGTATGATATTGTTGCCCTAGCCATCACATTTTCATTTTCGTTCTCACTCTTTTATTAATTAAATTTGAACCTGGCGCCGCGTCCGAGTTTGACTGAGGTTGAATCCATTTTGATTCTTTCTAACTTATTCTAAGTCTAAAAACTCTAAAAAAAAAGAAGGGGGAAGGGGATTAGTCAAAGATATTTGATTGTTTTTCTAATCTTCTTCACCCCTTCCCAAGTCAATAACTAGAATGAAAAAAACGGGAATACCAACGCATCCGGGAATAAACGATTGATCTCGATTAATAGACCCGCTAAAGCCCCGAACCATATAGTACTTACTACCGGTGCCACGGAGAGATATGTTTTTAGATCTCGCATTGAAAACCCTCCTACTTTATAGTAATTTGTAATACATACTGGTATTACATACCATCAAATGTATATATAGTTAATAACCGCTTGTATTGTCCGCGGAATTCCTAATTCAAATTGAAATGTACAACAGTTCAATTCGGTAGATATTCCCTTTTTTATTAAAAAAAATATGTAGCTTTCCGCCCCACCCCAAATATTCATTTTTCTTTACGGCGGATTTAATATTTATTATTTCATACGTATATAAGTCTTTTTATTATTTTTATTATATTTTATATATGATATGAGACAAAAAAGAAGAAATGGCAAGATAATTTGTGTATACCAATGGAGGAAATAAATAAAAAATGTGGAAAACAAGACAGGGATTCTCTACAATAACACTGTAGACCAATTGAAAGGGATGTAGCGCAGCTTGGTAGCGCGTTTGTTTTGGGTACAAAATGTCACGGGTTCAAATCCTGTCATCCCTACCTATTACTTATCTTCTGAACAGTAACGAGGAATCAATTGAGATCCATAAAAATTGAACATACATATATCGAATCAATCTTTTTTTATTTAATTTTATGATATTCTCTATGATAATATATGTATCGAAGATATATTCGGGTTGCTTTTAGTTTGATAATAAAACGCTCTTAGTTCAGTTCGGTAGAACGCGGGTCTCCAAAACCCGATGTCGTAGGTTCAAATCCTATAGAGCGTGATTCGATTCTTGTTGTTGTTAAATCAAAATGATACTGAAATAATTCAACAGAAATCAAAATTTTACCTCCTATAAAGCAAGTAGGGGGTCAATCAAAAAAAAGAACTGTTAATTAATCAAAGGTCCAACTGATCCCCCCGTCTGTATTGTAAATATGCGGTCACAAATAATCCAGCCAAAGTAATAGGAATTAGACCTAATACGATTCCAAATAGAAAAACTTCAATCATTTCAATTTAGTTGAACGAGGAAAAGGAGAGGTAATATCTATCCTTAAAATATTAATCGGTATTGCCCATGAATCTCAATGACCAAGAATTCGAAATTGAATTGACAAGGTAAAGAACTCTACAATATATAGAATATATTGAATAACACCGAAATCTTTCTTTTTTTTGAATTGTGCATTCAATGAATTTTAATCAAATAAGTCGTATCTTGTTCAGACCGATAAATAGAGCTGAGGTTATAGTTAAAACTGCTAGTAGAAAACCGAAATAACTAGTGATAGTAGGCATGACGAGGCTAAATGAAATACGTTATTTTTATCCATATGTTTATAAAGCACTTCCCTAAGTTTCTATTTTTGAAAGATACGCGGATGGATAAGTAAAAATACTAATTGAAAAAATATATTCAATTGAAAGTTTTTGATTCATCTATTATTATGATTATAGATGATACTAACAAAAATCTTGTGACATAGGTAAGAAATCAATTCATCATCTGTCTCTCTATCCCGCAATTCGGAATCAAGGGATTCATTGAACAACTCTTGAGTTTTCAAAACAAATATTCTTATTATAAAGAATTTATAAACAATAATTTAATATATAAATCTAGTAAATATATAAATCTATTAAATGGATTCTAAATAATTAGAAAGAAAAAAAAAAAAAAAAAAAGAAAAATAATAAATAAACTATGTTGTGTAACTTGATTCCAAAAATGAAATGCTCTTTGAATCGCTGAAGAATGAATGACCTTATAATGCCCTTTATTTATGAAATTGTATTCCCACTAATTAGATTTTATGTAGTGGGTTCATTTCCATAAAATCTTTTTTAAAAAGAAAAAAAGTATCGCACGATCAGATCACTCGAAACTAGGTTCTCCATTTATTCTTATTCTTTCCATATTAAAAACATTCTTCTAATTAGTTGAAGAACGATCGTTTGAGTCTAATATAAAACAATAATGCGTGCATTACGAATATTTATTATTCTTCTATTCGTTGTTCTGTTTCGTTCATCGAATCCTATGTACTACTGTTACTTGTTACTGGACGACTAACCAATTCCTTAAAATAAAAAAAGATTCAAACAAAAATATAACTACAAACACAAAAGAAATATTTCGAGATTTCACGTCTAATTTCATTGAATTTTGGGACTATTAGAATCTGCTTCCTAAATTATTATAAACCAACCAGTCGGATTCACATTTTACCCAATCTTCGCTTTCTAGCCCGAAGCCAATAACCGATAGAATCCTTAATACTACAGACAGGCATTTTCAGAATTTTCTATTGAATGAATGGTATATGATTCTACATCGACAAGCAGCAAGAAAAGAAGAAACAAATTATATTATTTAGTTTTAGTGCTTCATTTTGATACTTATTGTGAAATTGCGTTGCTGCGTCAGAAGAAGGATAGCTATACTGATTCGGTATACTCTAAAAACACCCTCGGTACAATATTGACGATCTTACAAAGATAAAATTTCAGTTAATTTCCATTTACTGATCTCATCTTTTACGGAATCGATCCCCCTTTTGACTGTACAAGAATATGTGGAGCTCGGCATGTCTGGAAGCACAGGAGAACGTTCTTTTGCTGATATTATCACCAGTATTCGATACTGGGTCATTCATAGCATTACTATACCTTCTCTATTCATTGCAGGTTGGTTATTCGTCAGCACGGGTTTAGCTTACGATGTTTTTGGAAGCCCTCGTCCAAATGAGTATTTTACAGAGAGCCGACAAGGAATTCCATTAATAACTGGCCGTTTTGATTCTTTGGAACAACTCGATGAATTTAGTAGATCTTTTTAGGAGGACCAAATGACTATCGATAAAACTTATCCTATTTTTACAGTGCGATGGTTAACTGTTCACGGACTAGCTGTACCTACCGTTTCTTTTTTAGGGTCAATATCAGCAATGCAATTCATCCAACGATAAACCTAATCCGAATTATAGAGCTATGACACAATCAAATCCGAACGAACAAAATGTTGAATTGAATCGTACCAGTCTTTACTGGGGGTTATTACTCATTTTTGTACTTGCTGTTTTATTTTCCAATTATTTCTTCAATTAAATAAAAGAAAATACTAAATAATAGTACGAATTATCTTATCCCATTCGGAAGGATATCATCTCATAATTATCTATGACTGTTTCTGTCTCTAGCACGACCACTTGATGAAATGGGGAGGGAAGTGGGACAAATGGCCGAGACTACTGGAAGGATTCCTCTTTGGATAATCGGTACTGTAACTGGTATTCCTGTGATCGGTTTAGTTGGTATTTTCTTTTATGGTTCATATTCCGGCTTAGGTTCATCTCTGTAATAATCGGATGAACTGAGTTGGAGACATGAAAGCGTAAGAACTCAACAGGATCCCCCTCAAATCAGAAAAAAAGAGGGGGTAGGTCCCGTTGAGCTCTTACTAATTAGAATTAGACTAATTTATTCATATAAATGAAAAAATGGATCTTTCCTATTTTTTCAAAAAACTTCATTTCTTTCTGATTCTGAATTGCTTCAAAAAAAAAATTGATTCAGACCATCTCTTTCGCGATCGTATCGGTCGATACTTTCATTTCAAAGCGAAAAAAAGAAAGAGAGAATCACTCGATTCCCTCTTTCTGGATGATACAATCCCAATATAACAATATTATATTTCTATCGATCAGATATCACAAACCCTTTAAATAGATTAAAATATACTAATAGAATTTTCTATAGTTATTTTAATATAAAATAGAATTGAAAAATTCATTGAATTTGTTCACTACTTATGTAATAAATCGAAAAAAAGGTTCTGATAAACCGGGAAAAATTGAAACTAAGAATAGAGATCTTTGACGAACGGGATCAAGAATAATTCATTAGTTTATTATTTCGACACCAGAACAAGAAAAGGAATTTTTCTGGTATCGAATACTAGAAAGATGCATAATTCCTTCTAGAATCCTTTGTTCCCTTCATTTTTTTTCTATTCTCCATTTACTTATCTTATTTTTAATATCTACTCTATTTTTATTCTATTAGAATAAAAATAGACACATTCAATGACATTTCAATCTGGCACCAGTGACATAATAATCATAATAATACCGCTCCTATTTGTATTGTAAAAAACAAAGAAATAAAGAAGAGGTAAAATAGTCTTCCTGACAATATAATATCCATACTATGACTAGTAATGCGGTACAAGTAATTACCGAAATAGGGTCGAAAAAGAATAAAAAAAAAAACAAGGGAAAAAGTTTTTCATAATTTTTTGATCATACATAATTAAATTATAGAATTGCCAACAAGAATTTGGTTTTTTTTACGAACTTTATTTGATAAATCCCCAGATTTAGAAATTCATTTCGGACAATTGAACCTTCTCAAACTGTTTCTTTTTAAGAACTAAAAAGATTTGTGCCAAAATAACAGATGCAAAAAAGAACAAAAGGCCTTGGACACGTAATGGATCTTGAAGGACGATTTCCGCATCTCCCTGACCAAATCCTCCCACATTAGGATTACTCGTTAATGGTTGATCAAGTTTGATGGATTCGCCCTCTGAAACAAGAAGTTCTGGTCCTGGAGGGATAATATCAACCACTTGACGCCCATTCGCTGCATCCACTATGGTTATTTCATATCCTCCTTTTTCTTTTCGTATTATTTTGCTTACTATCCCTGCTGCTGTAGCATTATAAACATTATTATTACTCTTACTCCCGTCGGGATAAATCTGACCCCTTCCCCTGTTCCCGCCTACGTATATGGGATATTTTAAGAAGTGAACATCTTTCTTAGTCGCAGGGTCCGGGGAAAGAATAGGAAAGGTGATTTCACTATATTTCTGACCAGGAACAGGACCTATCACAAGAATATTTTTTTTAGTGGGACGATAGCTCTGAAAAGAAAGATTGCCCATCTTTTCTTTAATCTCGGGAGAAATACGATCGGGGGGGGCTAATTCAAACCCCTCGGGTAAAATAAGAACAGCCCCCACATTCAAACCACCCTTTTTACCATTCGCAAGAACTTGTTTCAGTTGCATATCATAAGGAATTCGAACAACTGCTTCAAATACAGTATCAGGAAGTACCGCTTGTGGAACCTCGATATCCACGGGCTTATTAGCTAAATGGCAGTTGGCGCAGACAATACGGCCGGTTGCTTCTCGTGGATTTTCATAACCCTGTTGTGCAAAAATGGGATATGCATTTGAAACGGGTGCCCAAGTTATTATATATATCATGAGTGATACGGAAATAGATCGAGTAATCTCTTCCTTTATCGAAGAAAAGGTATTTCTAGTTTGCATGGTCCAATCATTGAGCCCAAAAATTTCTACAATAAAATTAGGTAGGTCCCTAGTATAGTTCCCTATCCATGATTCTGCTATTTACTGAAATAAAGTTACTCGAATATAGGAGGCATCCTTCGCGATGGGTAGAAGGAATAAGTACAATTTTGAATGTTTTACTTATGTACAAAGTAACAAACATTATATTTTTCAGTCATTCATTGAATGATAAATCACTACAAGTGAGGGAGATACACGATTTAAATAACGGAAGATCCAATATTTTAAAATTGTGTCAAGAATGACTGGAAAAGTGGAAACAAGACCGGATATAATTTGATCGTTATGAGAAAATCCAAAATCTTTGTAGACAGAACCAATCATTAGTTCCCAACCATGGGGTGAATGAAATCCTATACATAAATCAGTTAATAAAAGAATAGAAAAAGCTTTTATTGTGTCGCTTAAGTTATATAGGAACTCTTGAACCCAAGAGTTAAGAATAACAAGTTCTTCATTACCAAGAATAGAATAACCACTTAGAATAACGAAACAGATTATATTTGTCGAGAAGTGCAAAATCATATGGATACGATCCTCATTGTGCATCTTGATCAATTGGATCGTTTCTTTGTAGATTCCGATACGAAGCTTTTGTAGATGTGTTTCTGGGTATTCCTTTAGCATTTCGTCCAAGAGAAAGAGTTCCTCTAATTCTAGAACTTTTTTTATAATACTCTTTTCTTGAATATCATTCAAAAAAATTTCGGATTGACCAGTATTCCACCAATTAGTAACCCAAGATTCTAGGCTTTTATTAAATGAAAGAGAGATCCACCAGGGCAAAAATACTATAGATGCAAGATATAGAAGGGGAATGAATGCTTTCTTTTTTTCCATTTTTTCGTCTTTTATTTTTTAATGAACTCACTTCATTCGTTAACTCTCTACACTACTAATATTTATATCAAACATAAGTTCTATTACAAGTCATATGCATACTATTATGAATCCATTCCCTGTTTTTTAGTTTTTGATTTGTGATTTATTAGTTAATCCTTGAATTTCGAAATAATACAGAAAGAAAATAACAAAGAATCCACTTTTTTTTGTTACTGTGCAGTTGATTTACATACGGATCAAAATTTCGGACAAAGAAAGTTTTCTGGCTGTTCCGTATACGTCTGCTTTGGGTCAAATGAGCATTCTGAAGAAATTCCAGTTAAGTTATTATACTATTACTATGGTCTATAAAAAAGACTATTCTTTCATTTCAGTTTTATCCCTCTTGCTACGAACAAAATTCATTCTGAACTTCATTTTTCAAAAAACTTCAATTGGTACACGCAAGAAATAGGCCAATTCGGCAGCCTTTTGCTCAATTTCTCGTGGGGTCAGATTCTGATCGGTACGCGTCAAGGGAATGGCCCCTTGGCCTCTTATTTCCATATAAAGGACACGACGTGCATAAATACCCTCTTTAACTTCTATTCTGATGGACTGAATGTCTTTCATAAGGAATCGTAGGAAGATTCGACGATTTTTTCCAGGAAACCCCCAACGAAAAATAGACACTATTTCTTCTTTTCTATCGAATCGATCATAACCGCTACCTACATTCCACAAAATTGTGCACCACAAATAGGAGCTAATAAAGAGACCGGCAATCCCATAGAAAGACATTACGATCCCCTGTGGAAAAAAAATTATTTGCTGAGACGGAAATAAAGCTATCAAATCCCTACCAAGATAACTGGAAGTTCCAACCAATAAAAACCCTAATGAACCTAAAAAAAGGATAAAGGCCCAGCAGAAATTGCTGATTTTTCGAGATCCTCTTATAAATTCTATCCATATACGTTCTGATCGCCAATTCATACTAGATCTCGTTGCATTTTATTGGAATTAAGAGAATCAAAAAAAATCTATTTTACTTTTTTTGTTTCCGAAGTAACTCTAATCAACTAGCACTATTTTGATGTGAACCTTTACTTTAGATCTAAGTAATTCATCGAATTACTTAGATCTAAAATAATAACATCACCTTTATATGATTCCCTATAGATACCTACATCCATATAGGTATATTGATTTTATATCTCAAACATTTGTCGCCCGATCTCTTATCTATTTTCTATTTTGAAACTTATCTATTTTCTATTTTGAAATACTTCTAATTGATTTCCTCAGATATCATGTTTACGTATGTATAATCGCTTATGTTTGGAGTAAGCCACATGTTAGATTCTAGTCTACTAAATAGATAGCTGTGTTATCGTCAAAGTCTAAGTTTTGAAAAAAAAAAATAGACAGCATATTTAAAAAATCTTGTTTTTTTGAACATGAAGAAATAAAGAAGCCATTGCAATTGCCGGAAATACTAGGCCCACTAAAGGCACAAAAATAGAGGGTAAGGTGGTGAGAGTTGTCATAGAATGGATACCTCGACTTAATATTTTCATTGTTATATTAATAGTTTTACCTGTTATTTATTGATTGTTATAAAAGGTATCTTATAATTATACTAATTCAATATATAATTATACTAAGTAATATCTACGTGAGTATATATAGAAAAGGAATGAGGAATGTCGAATTAAATAAATGGACTTACTCATCTTTCGACATGAGATATATGTATCATAATAGACGTTTGCATTATTTTAGTTATTATCTTGTCTTAGCATTTTTTTTTAATAAAATTTCATAAAGATTTTCGTACAAATTCCCAAAAAGGTAGTTATAATCCGATCCAACAACAAGGATTCTTAGTAAAACTAGAGATCCGCTAGAGATGTAGAAAGATGCAAGACTCTATGCCGCTATTTGCTATAGTTGAAGTATATATACACATGTAATGTTAAGAAGGGAGCATGAAATTCATTTTCTTCCCCGTGCCAAATTTTGCGGAAGAAATAAAAAAAAAAAGAATTCATTTTTTAAGTTAAGTAAGGCTTTACTTGATTGAATTTTGATTCGAGGGAACGAAAGCGTGGAGCTGAAATAACTCACTCACAACACCTTTTAAAGGATTACGTGGTACGATTAGATCGAATAAGCCCTTATCGAATAAAGATTCAGCCTCCTGTGAACCCTCAGGGACTGCCTTATTCAATGTTTGTTCAATTACTCTTTTACCCGCAAATGCGATGTAGGCATTCGGTTCGGCAATAATGATATCCCCCAACATACCAAAACTAGCTGTCACCCCACCAGTAGTAGGAGATGTAAGGATTGCTACATAGAATAATTTTTTATTTGATTGATAATCATATAAAGCGGAAGATATTTTTGCCATTTGCATCAAGCTCAAACTTCCTTCTTGCATGCGTGCTCCTCCCGAAGCACACACTAAAATAAGAGGTAAAAATTGATTGGTAGCATACTCGATCAAACGGGTGATTTTCTCTCCTACTACGGATCCCATACTACCCCCTATAAACTGAAAATCCAT
>NW_026124102.1:15000-25000 GCF_025177605.1 Cucumis melo
CAACCTCAACTATGCTACAACCGAGAATCGTTGGTGAAGAACATTATGAAACTGCGCAAAGAGTTAAACAAACCTTACAACGTTACAAAGAACTGCAGGACATTATAGCTATCCTTGGGTTGGACGAATTATCCGAAGAGGATCGCTTAACCGTAGCACGAGCACGAAAAATTGAGCGTTTCTTATCACAACCTTTTTTCGTAGCAGAAGTATTTACCGGTTCCCCGGGTAAATACGTTGGCCTAGCAGAAACAATTAGAGGGTTTAAATTAATCCTTTCCGGAGAATTAGATGGTCTTCCCGAACAAGCCTTTTATTTGGTAGGTAACATCGATGAAGCTACTGCGAAGGCTACGAACTTAGAAATGGAGAGCAAATTGAAGAAATGACCTTAAATCTTAGTGTCCTGACTCCGAATCGAATTATTTGGGATTCAGAAGTGAAAGAAATCATTTTAGTTACGAATAGTGGCCAAATTGGTGTATTACCAGATCACGCACCTATTGCCACAGCTGTAGATATAGGTATTTTGAAAATACGCCTTACTCCTAATGATGGATGGTTAACGATGGCTCTGATGGGTGGTTTTGCTAGAATAGGCAATAATGAGGTCACTATTTTAGTAAATGATGCGGAGAAGGCTAGTGACATTGATCCACAAGAAGCTCAGCAAACTCTCGAAATAGCGGAAGCCAACTTGAGGAAAGCTCAGGGCAAGAGACAAACAATCGAGGCAAATTTAGCTCTCAGACGAGCTAGGACACGAGTAGAGGCTATCAATGGCGTACCTAGTTAATGCGTCTAAATAATAAAGTGAAATGAAATTTTCATGGAAAAAAGAATTACAATTAAAAAATGAAATAAATATAGAGTCGGATGGAAAAGATAGAAAATCACTAGAACAAAGTTGAGTAGAAAAACTTATTAGATACCATTGCTTCTGTGGTATCTAATAAGTTCTACCTACTATTGGATTTGAACCAATGACTCCCGCCGTATGAAAGCGATACTCTAACCACTGAGTTAAGTAGGTCATTTATCATCACAAAGAAAAAAAAATGAGCCCTATCACATCGATAGATTATAAATCGAATATTATTGATAAGCAATACCAATCAAACAAATCAACAAAATAGATTATAGAATATTCATCTTGACAAGAAATTATCTACATGATAAGATATGTATCACAAGGGCTATAGCTCAGTTGGTAGAGCACCTCGTTTACACGCGCGCCAATGTTTTTCAGAGAAGTACATCATGTAATCAAAAAAGTTGATCTTATTGAGAAATCGATGTCTTACTCTATTACTTTTAGGGAACAAAACAAGAGAACAGTAGCCTGACAAAAAGTTCGGTCCGAATCGAGTGCCCCATTTAGGCACTAAAAAAATCCATCATTGATTTGAGATATTGATAAGGTGAATACCCAGTCTATTCAATGCTAGGCATAATGAGTATCAGGACCTCAAAAAAAATGATCTTTCGTCCTATCTTATGAACAACTTTAAGGTGTATGAAGTTTCATATTTTATTCTTTAAGCAGAAGCAGGACGATAGAGATTCCATTTAACTTAAGTTGATCTAGGTCAGAAGCATACCTACGTCAGGATAACCCCTTCTTTGAAAAACTTTGGTAGTGCTCCGAGATTCGAATCAAAATAATGAATCAGAGCACATGGAACCATCTCCCTTTCTTTCTGTCAAGAAAAAATATGGTAGACTAACTTATTTATAACAGTTAATGAAAGAGCCCAATGCAAAAAAATGCATGTTGGGTCTTTGAAACAGTTCAAATCATTTTGATAATAATAAGTTTGATCTGTTTTACCGAGAAGGTCTACGGTTCGAGTCCGTATAGCCCTATATTATTAATAATTCAAAAATAGAATCGTTTTCCTTTCCTCATTATTGTTTGTATTGTTTGTAATTGGCCACTTGATTTGGTTCATCATTAATGTCTTATCTTTGTAGATGAATTACATATGAAAATTTTCCTATTTTCCCATACAAAATCAAGAAATTAGTAATACTTCTTTTCTTTGGGATACCTACCCAATTCTAGTAAATTTTTGGAGTCAAAATCATGACATGAAACCGGTTAAAAACTCCACCATAACCCAATGCAAATCGAATGCACTAGTAAATCACATGGATCTAGGAACGACTTACTGTATTTTATTTGTGGACAAGCTAGAGTTTGAGAAACGAAGATCTTTGGTAACTTTCATTGTAAACATTCTCAAATAGGCTTTTCTGTTGGTATACCTTATCTAGTAAAGCACAAAACTAAAGTAGTCGTCTTCTCTTTCCTTCTTCAATCACTAAAAGTTCCTAAATGGAAATTCCGACTATATGTATCCTCTCTATATAAATATATAATATTTAATATATATTTATTATGGATATAATAGATATTATATAAATAGGATTATAGTGGATGAATCTTCAAACGAGACATGTACCGATCGACTAATCCGGTATATTTTCCACATTGATAGGAGTACGTTTATGTTTCTGCTTTACGAATATGATATTTTCTGGGTATTTCTAATAATATCAAGTCTTATTCCTATTTTGGCATTTCTAATTTCTGGAGTTTTAGCCCCTCTTAGCAAAGAGCCAGAGAAACTTTCGAGTTATGAATCGGGAATAGAACCAATGGGCGATGCTTGGGTACAATTTAGAATCCGTTATTATATGTTTGCTCTAGTTTTTGTTGTTTTTGATGTTGAAACAGTTTTTCTTTATCCGTGGGCAATGAGTTTTGATGTATTAGGGGTATCCGTCTTTATAGAAGCTTTAATTTTCGTGCTTATCCTAATTGTCGGTTTAGTTTATGCATGGCGAAAAGGAGCATTGGAATG
The DNA here is from genome assembly GCF_025177605.1 of Cucumis melo. Lineage (NCBI taxonomy): Eukaryota > Viridiplantae > Streptophyta > Magnoliopsida > Cucurbitales > Cucurbitaceae > Cucumis > Cucumis melo. The sequence continues at coordinate 17,868 of NW_026124102.1, forward strand.
GTCTTAGTTTTTGAATATTCAGACAATTAAAAAAAACATTGAGACAGTTATGAATTCCATCGAGTTTCCCTTACTTGATCGAACAACCCAAACTTCAGTTATTTCAACTACATCAAATGATCTTTCAAATTGGTCAAGACTCTCCAGTTTATGGCCGCTTCTCTATGGTACCAGTTGTTGCTTCATTGAATTCGCTTCATTAATAGGTTCACGATTCGACTTTGATCGTTATGGACTGGTACCAAGATCTAGTCCTAGACAGGCAGACTTAATTTTAACAGCGGGTACGGTAACAATGAAAATGGCTCCTTCTTTAGTAAGATTATATGAGCAAATGCCTGAACCAAAATATGTTATTGCTATGGGAGCATGTACAATTACAGGAGGGATGTTCAGTACCGATTCTTATAGTACTGTTCGGGGAGTCGATAAGTTAATTCCTGTCGATGTGTATTTGCCGGGTTGTCCGCCTAAACCCGAGGCTGTTATAGATGCTATAACAAAACTTCGTAAGAAAATATCTCGAGAAATCTATGAAGATCGAATTAAGTCTCAAGAGGAAAATCGGTGTTTTACTACCAATCACAAATTTCATGTTGGCCCAAGTACTAATACTGGAAATTACGATCAAGGATTACTCTATCAACCATCATCTACTTCAGAGATCATCCCTCCTGAAACTTTTTTCAAATACAAAAGTGCAGTCTCTTCCTACGAATTAGTAAATTAGGCCGTATACTTTTTTTGTACAGAATAACAAAGCAAAGAACGAGTGAATCTTCATCAATTTTTCATTGTAAATGGGAAATACTTATACAAATAAAAATAAAAAAATGGGGGGGGGAGAAGATGCAGGGTAATTTGTCTTCTTGGCTAGTCAAACATGGACTGGTTCATAGATCTTTGGGTTTCGATTACCAAGGAATAGAGACTTTACAAATAAAGCCCGAGGAATGGCATTCCATTGCAGTCATTTTATATGTATATGGTTACAATTATCTACGTTCCCAATGTGCTTATGATGTAGCACCAGGCGGACTGTTAGCTAGTGTGTATCATCTTACGAGAATCGAGTATGGTATAGATCAACCGGAAGAGGTATGCATAAAAGTATTTGCCGCAAGGATAAATCCTAAAATTCCGTCTGTTTTCTGGGTTTGGAAAAGTGCGGATTTTCCAGAAAGGGAATCTTATGATATGTTGGGAATTTCTTATGATAATCATCCACGTCTAAAGCGTATCTTAATGCCTGAAAGTTGGGTAGGATGGCCCTTACGTAAGGATTATATTGCCCCCAATTTTTATGAAATACAAGATGCTCATTAAATAATACGAAACTAATCTTCACTTCGACAACTCAAGATATTCAAATACATTTTTACGTTCTCTTATAGATATAGCATAGTAATTGAAGTCTCATTCATCTTATTATTATTGATTAAAAAAAATACAATTAGAGATTTGGTGAGATTATCCAATTTGTAAGATACTTATTTTGGATGAGCCACAAGCTAATAGGATGAACTAAATGAGTTCTGCATTATGAACTATGTATCACGCATATGACTTATAGATGTGCTTTAAAAAGTCACATAGGGTGAAATGAAGAAATATAATATGAAAAGAGAATCGGATTCTATTTGTACTGTATCTGAGATGAATCTTGGCCATTCCCGCCTTTCAACTCCCCTAGACTAGACTTTTGGGTCTTATAAGGAACTAATTGAAACTTTCAAATATGTATAAAATAGGAATTGAACGCCAGGAGACAGAGTATGAACAAATAAAAAAGAAGAGGAAACAAAAGAAAATTCTTTTCTTTTACATATCTATATACATCCTTTACATATTTCTATAAATATCCTCTTTATCTTTACTTGTCTATTTTCGACATCTATAAATAGAGTAAAAAATATATATAGTTTAGTTAAAGGGTAGATTTCCAGACATCATCATGTATCAGTATTTTTCATGATCTATATTATTAATGAATCCGTAGAATAGATACTCATACAAATTCATGATGTGCCAAGAACCAGATTTGAACTGGTGACACGAGGATTTTCAGTCCTCTGCTCTACCAACTGAGCTATCCCGGCCATTTCCGACACATTATCCTTATTTTAATAGATGACTTTGGTCTATGTCAATTGTAAATAAGAAAAAAGGTATTCCAAAGTCTTCTTTTTGAAGATATACGAAATTTCAGGGCTTGGATAAGCCTTTCGAAGTTTCAGTACAGTAGACAGTTAATCATTCAAATTTCACAGATTACTTGCGCAAGGATGTTCGTTTGTACGTCTATCATATAGAATATATACCACAAGCCTTGTGATAAGAAATCAAATTTCCGCTCAAATACGCTTGTGAAAGAGTCGAATGAATGAGAAACATAACAAAGTCTGAATTGCTAATGAACGGATAAATAATTAAAGAGGCCAACGGGCCTTTTTAGGGTTTTGGGGATAGAGGGACTTGAACCCTCACGATTTTAAAAGTCGACGGATTTTCCTCTTACTATAAATTTCATTTTTGTCGTTATTGACATGTAGAATGGGACTCTATCTTTATTCTATTCGATCTGATTAATCAATTCTTCAAAAGATCTATCAGACTATGATGGAGTAAATGATTTGATCAATGAATATTCGATTATTTTTTCAACTTGTAGATCTTGGAATCGATTCATAACAATTCGTTCATTTTTATATATAATTTTATATATATATATAAATATAAATATAAAAAATTATAGAAATATAAAAAATAGAGATTCGAGTTGTCATTAATCAATATAGTATTTCAGTACGTAATACGTTTATCTTTCATCGTTTCTGGAGTTTCGATGGAAGGATTCATTCCTTTACTAACGCAACGTCGTCAACTCCATTTGTTAGAACAGCTTCCATTGAGTCTCTGCACCTACCCTTTTTTTTCGGAAAAAAGGATTTGGCTCAGGATTGCCCATTTTTAATTCCAGGGTTTCTCTGAATTTGAAAGTTATCACTTAGTAGGTTTCCATACCAAGGCTCAATCTAATTAAGTCCGTAGCGTCTACCGATTTCGCCATATCCCCCTCTTTTAAGATTAGTATCGCATTATGATGTCCTTCCCCGTTTTCTTTCATTTGTATTATACTGGAACCACTCAAGTCATTAGAATACCGATTCCTCTATTGAAAAGTGTTTCCTCCTATTGGATTTCTTGTCTATCTTCTTTCATCTCTCTCTTCTCTATCGGAGACCCATATTTGTTCCGATCCAAAATGATTCTATCATTTCTGTATCTGCAATTCAATATATATCAATATAGATAGATATATGAACATATATATTTGCCCCTCTTTCTATTATTTTTTTAGTAAAAAATTTAATACTTAAACGGTCGATTCCCTTGTTCGTCTTATCTTCCACCTTTCAGAATGAAAACATAGAAACGCTTCATTATCATCTCAATTGCATTAAATGCAATTAAGATTAACACATTAATTATTGATACACATCCATTTGATAAATAGATCAAAATTTTCTATCGCTATATTCTATTAATCGTTATATTAATTATTATGTTCTATAATAGAACAATTCCAATATTGAATATTTATTTGAAATGAAATTAGATTCTATATTCATATTAATTAGGAATAGCTAAGATCCCAGTAATTTAGTAAATTACTATGCATGTAACATTTCTGTTATGTGAGCCCGCTTAGCTCAGAGGTTAGAGCATCGCATTTGTAATGCGATGGTCATCGGTTCGATTCCGATAGCCGGCTTTTCTCTATTGATTTTATTTTTGACATAATTGATAAATCAAATAAATAAAGAAACGACTTCTTACCCTTTTTCAAAGGTCACCGATCTATGATGTCGTAGGAACTTACTTACCTTTATGACTAAAGGAGGGGTTCTATTTCTGTAGAACAAATCAAGAAAGGAACTCTTACTTTTTTATATCATTTACATATACAATAGGATCCGGATATTGATCCAAGTTATCTAATTATTCTTTGTTTTGTAGTACAATACTTTACTGGATTTCACTTCATTTATAATATTTATCATTTAGTTTTCATTTAAGTTTATGAAATTTAAATAAAATAAAATGTTTATGAAATTTAAATAAAATAAAATAAGGAGTCTTTATGTCGCGTTACAGAGGGCCTCGTTTCAAAAAAATACGCCGTCTGGGGGCTTTACCGGGACTAACTAGTAAAAGGCCCAAAACCGGAAACGATCTTAAAAACCAATCGCGTTCCGGTAAAAAATCTCAATATCGTATTCGTTTAGAAGAAAAACAAAAATTGCGTTTTCATTATGGTCTTACAGAACGACAATTACTTAAATACGTTCGTATCGCCGGAAAAGCCAAAGGATCAACGGGTCAAGTTTTACTACAATTACTTGAAATGCGTTTGGATAACATCCTTTTTCGATTGGGTATGGCTTCGACTATTCCTCAAGCCCGACAATTAGTTAATCATAGACATATTTTAGTTAATGGTTCTATAGTGGATATACCAAGTTATCGGTGCAAACCCCGAGATATTATTACAGCAAAAGATGAAAAAAAATCGAGAACACTGATTCAAAATTATCTTGATTCATCCCCCCCTCAGGAATTGCCAAAACATTTGACTCTTCAGCCATTGCAATATAAAGGATTAGTCAATCAAATAATAGATAGTAAATGGGTCAGTTTAAAAATAAATGAATTGCTCGTTGTAGAATATTATTCTCGTCAGACTTAAACCTAACTAAAAAACAAGGGTTCGGACAATTTCGTCCTCCCCTTCGCCGAAGTCTAAGTAAAGAGACCGAAGGAAAGTAAGGTTTTGATCCGGAAATTTTTCTATCATTCATCTATCATTGATCGGTAGGGGGATTTTCATCTCTTGTGCATTCTTTCCAGTCTTTTCGTTTCCGTACCACAAAAATTCGAAATAAAGAATCCATAAAGGTCTAACCGTTGGAATAATAGTATCGATTGTTATTTGATTTGATACATTGTGGTCAGTAACATTGTTGAATTAGTACGGAAAGAGAGGGATTCGAACCCTCGGTAAACAAAAGCCTACATAGCAGTTCCAATGCTACGCCTTCAACCACTCGGCCATCTCTCCTACAGAATGATTATGGCCCAGAAACCGAGTTAATAGTGAGTCATTAATATTCAATTTTTTTTTTGATAGGCACGTCCAACCAATTCTAACTATACAAATAATTTTTTTTTAACTATGTTTAATGGATACTTTTAGCTCATGATTCTATTTAGTTTTTTAAACTATGATTCCTTTTTTCTAAAAATTCGACTTTTACAGTTTTCGATTTTTCACCAACAACTGTTTATCCCATACATATATCTAGTCACAAGTTATGAATCATAGAATGATTATTCGATTCTTTTTGCTCTTTTTTGTATCATAATTCAATCAAAAAACTTCTAGAATTACCCCAGTCAGATAAATAAAATTCTTTTTTTCTTCAACTTCGCTGAAATCAGAATAGTTCTCTTCATTCTGATCCTACTACATTTGGATGAAATTTAACCGGATTGAAATATTTCTTCTCTTTTATTGATTCCTGTGAAATCAAAAAGAAACAATTTTAATATCGAGTGGGATTTTTTAATGAATCCGTTTTTATGTTATTTCGTACTATGCAATTCCTTTGTTTGTGGGATCATTTTCTCACGAGAGGTAATTAAAAGAAATTATAGAATGGGGTTGTTACCGATGCCTAGATCTGGTGGGATAAATGGAAATTTTATCGATAAGACCTTTTCAATTGTAGCCAATATCTTATTACGAATAATTCCGACAACTTCCGGGGAAAAAGAGGCATTCACCTATTACAGAGATGGTGCGATTTGATTTTTTTTTTTTTCAATTTTCTTTACCGCTCTCCGTCTTAGTAGAAAGACACAGTATTCGGGATAGAAAGAAAACAATAATTGAAATAAATCTACGCTTCTTGGAGGTGCAATTTGAAAATCAAAAAATTCCTTCTGTCGTGTATCCCCGATTAATGTAACCTTAGATGCTAGAATTGTCGATTCTAGTATTAAGCGAAAGGTGTAACCTATGGATTAAGTCAACCCTACTCCACTAGTAAAAATATTCACTAGTAAAAATAGGTAGCAGAGGGGAAGAAGCACTACACCTAGGAATCAACAACACGAAAACTTTGTTATAAATTATACCTTTTCCTTATCGGGATCGGAACTTAGAAAAATGGTTGGGACAACAAACATCCATCTCGTTTGTATTTTGGATACCTGTATAACCATCGAAGACTGTTGAAGTGACTAATTCCTGGAAATTTAGAGGCGTTGAGGACAAAGAAATTGTTAGAGTTACCATTTTTATTTTTATCTAGTAAACCATGCTTGATGTTAAGAAAAGATCTTTTACAGGAAGGTTGGCTAGAGATTTTTTGTAAAAACGCTAGTCCCATGAGTTCATAATGAGAGTATTTCAATGTTTTTTGATTTCATGTATTATTCTCATCTCATTATGCGCATCAGATAAAGGGGGAGCCGTATGAGATGAAAATCTCACGTACGGTTCTGGAACGGAGATTCTTTCAATGGAATAACGAACGACCGTAACGGATGTCGGCTCAATCCGAAGGAAATTATGCGGAAGCTCTACAGAATTATTATGAAGCTATGCGACTAGAAATCGATCCCTATGATCGAAGTTATATACTCTATAACATAGGTCTTATCCACACAAGGAACGGAGAACATACAAAAGCTTTGGAATATTATTTTCGGGCACTAGAACGAAACCCGTTCTTACCACAAGCTTTTAATAATATGGCTGTGATCTGTCATTACGTGCGACTATCTCCACTATAGAAAGAAAAAAAAGAGAAAATTCGCTAATAAATACTAAAAAAAATAGGCTTTCTACATATGTATTGTCCAAACTAACGATTTGTATCAGCTGTAGCAAAGAAAGAAACTTCATAGAAGCAGAAATATGAAGAAATAGGTATGCCTAGATACTTTATTCTATGGATAAAGGATCTAATTGATAGAAGAAGCACCGTAAAGATCAATTAGTCAGGTTTTTGGCCGATACAATAAAAACTGCTTACTTATATCATGATATAAGATCAAAATGAAGG
>NW_026124104.1:0-65178 GCF_025177605.1 Cucumis melo
CGGAGCAAAGGGAAGAAACCGTCGGGGGACCGCTTTTTACCCCAGGACGAGAAAACTGAGTCCGGGGCATTCCCGCTCGCGTTTTCTTGGGACGAGCACCGGAAGTCCTCGAGCTCAGCCCGTTTCCTTCGCTGCAAGTGCATTTCCAGTGGTTTCTGACACCGGACGAGCGTTCGCCACTCGTTGGAAGCTTCGGCCATCTTTTGGACCGTTTTGGGTCGCACCACAGTTCTCCCTCCAACGAGCTCGCTTCCCGACCTATACCTCCGGAAAACGTGTCATGGAGCATGCCAGGAGTGTGGGTTGAAGTCCTCAAAGCACGAGACCCGAAGATCGAAAGACTTATGACCAATACGGAGCAAAGGGAAGAAACCGTCGGGGGACCGCTTTTTACCCCAGGACGAGAAAACTGAGTCCGGGGCATTCCCGCTCGCGTTTTCTTGGGACGAGCACCGGAAGTCCTCGAGCTCAGCCCGTTTCCTTCGCTGCAAGTGCATTTCCAGTGGTTTCTGACACCGGACGAGCGTTCGCCACTCGTTGGAAGCTTCGGCCATCTTTTGGACCGTTTTGGGTCGCACCACAGTTCTCCCTCCAACGAGCTCGCTTCCCGACCTATACCTCCGGAAAACGTGTCAGGGAGCATGCCAGGAGTGTGGGTTGAAGTCCTCGGAGCACGAGACCCGAAGATCGAAAGACTTATGACCAATACGGAGCAAAGGGAAGAAACCGTCGGGGGACCGCTTTTTACCCCAGGACGAGAAAACTGAGTCCGGGGCATTCCCGCTCGCGTTTTCTTGGGACGAGCACCGGAAGTCCTCGAGCTCAGCCCGTTTCCTTCGCTGCAAGTGCATTTCCAGTGGTTTCTGACACCGGACGAGCGTTCGCCACTCGTTGGAAGCTTCGGCCATCTTTTGGACCGTTTTGGGTCGCACCACAGTTCTCCCTCCAACGAGCTCGCTTCCCGACCTATACCTCCGGAAAACGTGTCAGGGAGCATGCCAGGAGTGTGGGTTGAAGTCCTCGGAGCACGAGACCCGAAGATCGAAAGACTTATGACCAATACGGAGCAAAGGGAAGAAACCGTCGGGGGACCGCTTTTTACCCCAGGACGAGAAAACTGAGTCCGGGGCATTCCCGCTCGCGTTTTCTTGGGACGAGCACCGGAAGTCCTCGAGCTCAGCCCGTTTCCTTCGCTGCAAGTGCATTTCCAGTGGTTTCTGACACCGGACGAGCGTTCGCCACTCGTTGGAAGCTTCGGCCATCTTTTGGACCGTTTTGGGTCGCACCACAGTTCTACCTCCAACGAGCTCGCTTCCCGACCTATACCTCCGGAAAACGTGTCAGGGAGCATGCCAGGAGTGTGGGTTGAAGTCCTCGGAGCACGAGACCCGAAGATCGAAAGACTTATGACCAATACGGAGCAAAGGGAAGAAACCGTCGGGGGACCGCTTTTTACCCCAGGACGAGAAAACTGAGTCCGGGGCATTCCCGCTCGCGTTTTCTTGGGACGAGCACCGGAAGTCCTCGAGCTCAGCCCGTTTCCTTCGCTGCAAGTGCATTTCCAGTGGTTTCTGACACCGGACGAGCGTTCGCCACTCGTTGGAAGCTTCGGCCATCTTTTGGACCGTTTTGGGTCGCACCACAGTTCTCCCTCCAACGAGCTCGCTTCCCAACCTATACCTCCGGAAAACGTGTCAGGGAGCATGCCAGGAGTGTGGGTTGAAGTCCTCGGAGCACGAGACCCGAAGATCGAAAGACTTATGACCAATACGGAGCAAAGGGAAGAAACCGTCGGGGGACCGCTTTTTACCCCAGGACGAGAAAACTGAGTCCGGGGCATTCCCGCTCGCGTTTTCTTGGGACGAGCACCGGAAGTCCTCGAGCTCAGCCCGTTTCCTTCGCTGCAAGTGCATTTCCAGTGGTTTCTGACACCGGACGAGCGTTCGTCACTCGTTGGAAGCTTCGGCCATCTTTTGGACCGTTTTGGGTCGCACCACAGTTCTCCCTCCAACGAGCTCGCTTCCCGACCTATACCTCCGGAAAACGTGTCATGGAGCATGCCAGGAGTGTGGGTTGAAGTCCTCAAAGCACGAGACCCGAAGATCGAAAGACTTATGACCAATACGGAGCAAAGGGAAGAAACCGTCGGGGGACCGCTTTTTACCCCAGGACGAGAAAACTGAGTCCGGGGCATTCGCGCTCGCGTTTTCTTGGGACGAGCACCGGAAGTCCTCGAGCTCAGCCCGTTTCCTTCGCTGCAAGTGCATTTCCAGTGGTTTCTGACACCGGACGAGCGTTCCCACTCGTTGGAAGCTTCGGCCATCTTTTGGACCGTTTTGGGTCGCACCACAGTTCTCCCTCCAACGAGCTCGCTTCCCGACCTATACCTCCGGAAAACGTGTCATGGAGCATGCCAGGAGTGTGGGTTGAAGTCCTCGGAGCACGAGACCCGAAGATCGAAAGACTTATGACCAATACGGAGCAAAGGGAAGAAACCGTCGGGGGACCGCTTTTTACCCCAGGACGAGAAAACTGAGTCCGGGGCATTCGCGCTCGCGTTTTCTTGGGACAGGCACCGGAAGTCCTCGAGCTCAGCCCGTTTCCTTCGCTGCAAGTGCATTTCCAGTGGTTTCTGACACCGGACGAGCGTTCGCCACTCGTTGGAAGCTTCGGCCATCTTTTGGACCGTTTTGGGTCGCACCACAGTTCTCCCTCCAACGAGCTCGCTTCCCGACCTATACCTCCGGAAAACGTGTCAGGGAGCATGCCAGAAGTGTGGGTTGAAGTCCTCGGAGCACGAGACCCGAAGATCGAAAGACTTATGACCAATACGGAGCAAAGGGAAGAAACCGTCGGGGGACCGCTTTTTACCCCAGGACGAGAAAACTGAGTCCGGGGCATTCGCGCTCGCGTTTTCTTGGGACGAGCACCGGAAGTCCTCGAGCTCAGCCCGTTTCCTTCGCTGCAAGTGCATTTCCAGTGGTTTCTGACACCGGACGAGCGTTCGCCACTCGTTGGAAGCTTCGGCCATCTTTTGGACCGTTTTGGGTCGCACCACAGTTCTCCCTCCAACGAGCTCGCTTCCCGACCTATACCTCCGGAAAACGTGTCAGGGAGCATGCCAGGAGTGTGGGTTGAAGTCCTCGGAGCACGAGACCCGAAGATCGAAAGACTTATGACCAATACGGAGCAAAGGGAAGAAACCGTCGGGGGACCGCTTTTTACCCCAGGACGAGAAAACTGAGTCCGGGGCATTCCCGCTCGCGTTTTCTTGGGACGAGCACCGGAAGTCCTCGAGCTCAGCCCGTTTCCTTCGCTGCAAGTGCATTTCCAGTGGTTTCTGACACCGGACGAGCGTTCGTCACTCGTTGGAAGCTTCGGCCATCTTTTGGACCGTTTTGGGTCGCACCACAGTTCTCCCTCCAACGAGCTCGCTTCCCGACCTATACCTCCGGAAAACGTGTCATGGAGCATGCCAGGAGTGTGGGTTGAAGTCCTCAAAGCACGAGACCCGAAGATCGAAAGACTTATGACCAATACGGAGCAAAGGGAAGAAACCGTCGGGGGACCGCTTTTTACCCCAGGACGAGAAAACTGAGTCCGGGGCATTCGCGCTCGCGTTTTCTTGGGACGAGCACCGGAAGTCCTCGAGCTCAGCCCGTTTCCTTCGCTGCAAGTGCATTTCCAGTGGTTTCTGACACCGGACGAGCGTTCCCACTCGTTGGAAGCTTCGGCCATCTTTTGGACCGTTTTGGGTCGCACCACAGTTCTCCCTCCAACGAGCTCGCTTCCCGACCTATACCTCCGGAAAACGTGTCATGGAGCATGCCAGGAGTGTGGGTTGAAGTCCTCGGAGCACGAGACCCGAAGATCGAAAGACTTATGACCAATACGGAGCAAAGGGAAGAAACCGTCGGGGGACCGCTTTTTACCCCAGGACGAGAAAACTGAGTCCGGGGCATTCGCGCTCGCGTTTTCTTGGGACAGGCACCGGAAGTCCTCGAGCTCAGCCCGTTTCCTTCGCTGCAAGTGCATTTCCAGTGGTTTCTGACACCGGACGAGCGTTCGCCACTCGTTGGAAGCTTCGGCCATCTTTTGGACCGTTTTGGGTCGCACCACAGTTCTCCCTCCAACGAGCTCGCTTCCCGACCTATACCTCCGGAAAACGTGTCAGGGAGCATGCCAGAAGTGTGGGTTGAAGTCCTCGGAGCACGAGACCCGAAGATCGAAAGACTTATGACCAATACGGAGCAAAGGGAAGAAACCGTCGGGGGACCGCTTTTTACCCCAGGACGAGAAAACTGAGTCCGGGGCATTCGCGCTCGCGTTTTCTTGGGACGAGCACCGGAAGTCCTCGAGCTCAGCCCGTTTCCTTCGCTGCAAGTGCATTTCCAGTGGTTTCTGACACCGGACGAGCGTTCGCCACTCGTTGGAAGCTTCGGCCATCTTTTGGACCGTTTTGGGTCGCACCACAGTTCTCCCTCCAACGAGCTCGCTTCCCGACCTATACCTCCGGAAAACGTGTCAGGGAGCATGCCAGGAGTGTGGGTTGAAGTCCTCGGAGCACGAGACCCGAAGATCGAAAGACTTATGACCAATACGGAGCAAAGGGAAGAAACCGTCGGGGGACCGCTTTTTACCCCAGGACGAGAAAACTGAGTCCGGGGCATTCCCGCTCGCGTTTTCTTGGGACGAGCACCGGAAGTCCTCGAGCTCAGCCCGTTTCCTTCGCTGCAAGTGCATTTCCAGTGGTTTCTGACACCGGACGAGCGTTCGTCACTCGTTGGAAGCTTCGGCCATCTTTTGGACCGTTTTGGGTCGCACCACAGTTCTCCCTCCAACGAGCTCGCTTCCCGACCTATACCTCCGGAAAACGTGTCATGGAGCATGCCAGGAGTGTGGGTTGAAGTCCTCAAAGCACGAGACCCGAAGATCGAAAGACTTATGACCAATACGGAGCAAAGGGAAGAAACCGTCGGGGGACCGCTTTTTACCCCAGGACGAGAAAACTGAGTCCGGGGCATTCGCGCTCGCGTTTTCTTGGGACGAGCACCGGAAGTCCTCGAGCTCAGCCCGTTTCCTTCGCTGCAAGTGCATTTCCAGTGGTTTCTGACACCGGACGAGCGTTCCCACTCGTTGGAAGCTTCGGCCATCTTTTGGACCGTTTTGGGTCGCACCACAGTTCTCCCTCCAACGAGCTCGCTTCCCGACCTATACCTCCGGAAAACGTGTCATGGAGCATGCCAGGAGTGTGGGTTGAAGTCCTCGGAGCACGAGACCCGAAGATCGAAAGACTTATGACCAATACGGAGCAAAGGGAAGAAACCGTCGGGGGACCGCTTTTTACCCCAGGACGAGAAAACTGAGTCCGGGGCATTCGCGCTCGCGTTTTCTTGGGACAGGCACCGGAAGTCCTCGAGCTCAGCCCGTTTCCTTCGCTGCAAGTGCATTTCCAGTGGTTTCTGACACCGGACGAGCGTTCGCCACTCGTTGGAAGCTTCGGCCATCTTTTGGACCGTTTTGGGTCGCACCACAGTTCTCCCTCCAACGAGCTCGCTTCCCGACCTATACCTCCGGAAAACGTGTCAGGGAGCATGCCAGAAGTGTGGGTTGAAGTCCTCGGAGCACGAGACCCGAAGATCGAAAGACTTATGACCAATACGGAGCAAAGGGAAGAAACCGTCGGGGGACCGCTTTTTACCCCAGGACGAGAAAACTGAGTCCGGGGCATTCGCGCTCGCGTTTTCTTGGGACGAGCACCGGAAGTCCTCGAGCTCAGCCCGTTTCCTTCGCTGCAAGTGCATTTCCAGTGGTTTCTGACACCGGACGAGCGTTCGCCACTCGTTGGAAGCTTCGGCCATCTTTTGGACCGTTTTGGGTCGCACCACAGTTCTCCCTCCAACGAGCTCGCTTCCCGACCTATACCTCCGGAAAACGTGTCAGGGAGCATGCCAGGAGTGTGGGTTGAAGTCCTCGGAGCACGAGACCCGAAGATCGAAAGACTTATGACCAATACGGAGCAAAGGGAAGAAACCGTCGGGGGACCGCTTTTTACCCCAGGACGAGAAAACTGAGTCCGGGGCATTCCCGCTCGCGTTTTCTTGGGACGAGCACCGAAAGTCCTCGAGCTCAGCCCGTTTCCTTCGCTGCAAGTGCATTTCCAGTGGTTTCTGACACCGGACGAGCGTTCGCCACTCGTTGGAAGCTTCGGCCATCTTTTGGACCGTTTTGGGTCGCACCACAGTTCTCCCTCCAACGAGCTCGCTTCCCGACCTATACCTCCGGAAAACGTGTCAGGGAGCATGCCAGGAGTGTGGGTTGAAGTCCTCGGAGCACGAGACCCGAAGATCGAAAGACTTATGACCAATACGGAGCAAAGGGAAGAAACCGTCGGGGGACCGCTTTTTACCCCAGGACGAGAAAACTGAGTCCGGGGCATTCGCGCTCCCGTTTTCTTGGGACGAGCACCGGACCTCGAGCTCAGCCCGTTTCCTTCGCTGCAAGTGCATTTCCAGTGGTTTCTGACACCGGACGAGCGTTCGCCACTCGTTGGAAGCTTCGGCCATCTTTTGGACCGTTTTGGGTCGCACCACAGTTCTCCCTCCAACGAGCTCGCTTCCCGACCTATACCTCCGGAAAACGTGTCAGGGAGCATGCCAGGAGTGTGGGTTGAAGTCCTCGGAGCACGAGACCCGAAGATCGAAAGACTTATGACCAATACGGAGCAAAGGGAAGAAACCGTCGGGGGACCGCTTTTTACCCCAGGACGAGAAAACTGAGTCCGGGGCATTCCCGCTCGCGTTTTCTTGGGACGAGCACCGGAAGTCCTCGAGCTCAGCCCGTTTCCTTCGCTGCAAGTGCATTTCCAGTGGTTTCTGACACCGGACGAGCGTTCGCCACTCGTTGGAAGCTTCGGCCATCTTTTGGACCGTTTTGGGTCGCACCACAGTTCTCCCTCCAACGAGCTCGCTTCCCGACCTAACCTCGGGAAAACGTGTCAGGGAGCATGCCAGGAGTGTGGGTTGAAGTCCTCGGAGCACGAGACCCGAAGATCGAAAGACTTATGACCAATACGGAGCAAAGGGAAGAAACCGTCGGGGGACCGCTTTTTACCCCAGGACGAGAAAACTGAGTCCGGGGCATTCCCGCTCGCGTTTTCTTGGGACGAGCACCGGAAGTCCTCGAGCTCAGCCCGTTTCCTTCGCTGCAAGTTCATTTCCAGTGGTTTCTGACACCGGACGAGCGTTCGCCACTCGTTGGAAGCTTCGGCCATCTTTTGGACCGTTTTGGGTCGCACCACAGTTCTCCCTCCAACGAGCTCGCTTCCCGACCTATACCTCCGGAAAACGTGTCAGGGAGCATGCCAGGAGTGTGGGTTGAAGTCCTCGGAGCACGAGACCCGAAGATCGAAAGACTTATGACCAATACGGAGCAAAGGGAAGAAACCGTCGGGGGACCGCTTTTTACCCCAGGACGAGAAAACTGAGTCCGGGGCATTCCCGCTCGCGTTTTCTTGGGACGAGCACCGGAAGTCCTCGAGCTCAGCCCGTTTCCTTCGCTGCAAGTGCATTTCCAGTGGTTTCTGACACCGGACGAGCGTTCGCCACTCGTTGGAAGCTTCGGCCATCTTTTGGACCGTTTTGGGTCGCACCACAGTTCTCCCTCCAACGAGCTCGCTTCCCGACCTATACCTCCGGAAAACGTGTCAGGGAGCATGCCAGGAGTGTGGGTTGAAGTCCTCGGAGCACGAGACCCGAAGATCGAAAGACTTATGACCAATACGGAGCAAAGGGAAGAAACCGTCGGGGGACCGCTTTTTACCCCAGGACGAGAAAACTGAGTCCGGGGCATTCCCGCTCGCGTTTTCTTGGGACGAGCACCGGAAGTCCTCGAGCTCAGCCCGTTTCCTTCGCTGCAAGTGCATTTCCAGTGGTTTCTGACACCGGACGAGCGTTCGCCACTCGTTGGAAGCTTCGGCCATCTTTTGGACCGTTTTGGGTCGCACCACAGTTCTCCCTCCAACGAGCTCGCTTCCCGACCTATACCTCCGGAAAACGTGTCAGGGAGCATGCCAGGAGTGTGGGTTGAAGTCCTCGGAGCACGAGACCCGAAGATCGAAAGACTTATGACCAATACGGAGCAAAGGGAAGAAACCGTCGGGGGACCGCTTTTTACCCCAGGACGAGAAAACTGAGTCCGGGGCATTCCCGCTCGCGTTTTCTTGGGACGAGCACCGGAAGTCCTCGAGCTCAGCCCGTTTCCTTCGCTGCAAGTGCATTTCCAGTAGTTTCTGACACCGGACGAGCGTTCGCCACTCGTTGGAAGCTTCGGCCATCTTTTGGACCGTTTTGGGTCGCACCACAGTTCTCCCTCCAACGAGCTCGCTTCCCGACCTATACCTCCGGAAAACGTGTCAGGGAGCATGCCAGGAGTGTGGGTTGAAGTCCTCGGAGCACGAGACCCGAAGATCGAAAGACTTATGACCAATACGGAGCAAAGGGAAGAAACCGTCGGGGGACCGCTTTTTACCCCAGGACGAGAAAACTGAGTCCGGGGCATTCCCGCTCGCGTTTGCTTGGGACGAGCACCGAAAGTCCTCAAGCTCAGCCCGTTTCCTTCGCTGCAAGTGCATTTCCAGTAGTTTCTGACACCGGACGAGCGTTCGCCACTCGTTGGAAGCTTCGGCCATCTTTTGGACCGTTTTGGGTCGCACCACAGTTCTCCCTCCAACGAGCTCGCTTCCCGACCTATACCTCCGGAAAACGTGTCAGGGAGCATGCCAGGAGTGTGGGTTGAAGTCCTCGGAGCACGAGACCCGAAGATCGAAAGACTTATGACCAATACGGAGCAAAGGGAAGAAACCGTCGGGGGACCGCTTTTTACCCCAGGACGAGAAAACTGAGTCCGGGGCATTCCCGCTCGCGTTTGCTTGGGACGAGCACCGAAAGTCCTCGAGCTCAGCCCGTTTCCTTCGCTGCAAGTGCATTTCCAGTGGTTTCTGACACCGGACGAGCGTTCGCCACTCGTTGGAAGCTTCGGCCATCTTTTGGACCGTTTTGGGTCGCACCACAGTTCTCCCTCCAACGAGCTCGCTTCCCGACCTATACCTCCGGAAAACGTGTCAGGGAGCATGCCAGGAGTGTGGGTTGAAGTCCTCGGAGCACGAGACCCGAAGATCGAAAGACTTATGACCAATACGGAGCAAAGGGAAGAAACCGTCGGGGGACCGCTTTTTACCCCAGGACGAGAAAACTGAGTCCGGGGCATTCCCGCTCGCGTTTTCTTGGGACGAGCACCGGAAGTCCTCGAGCTCAGCCCGTTTCCTTCGCTGCAAGTGCATTTCCAGTGGTTTCTGACACCGGACGAGCGTTCGCCACTCGTTGGAAGCTTCGGCCATCTTTTGGACCGTTTTGGGTCGCACCACAGTTCTCCCTCCAACGAGCTCGCTTCCCGACCTATACCTCCGGAAAACGTGTCAGGGAGCATGCCAGGAGTGTGGGTTGAAGTCCTCGGAGCACGAGACCCCAAGATCGAAAGACTTATGACCAATACGGAGCAAAGGGAAGAAACCGTCGGGGGACCGCTTTTTACCCCAGGACGAGAAAACTGAGTCCGGGGCATTCCCGCTCGCGTTTTCTTGGGACGAGCACCGGAAGTCCTCGAGCTCAGCCCGTTTCCTTCGCTGCAAGTGCATTTCCAGTGGTTTCTGACACCGGACGAGCGTTCGCCACTCGTTGGAAGCTTCGGCCATCTTTTGGACCGTTTTGGGTCGCACCACAGTTCTCCCTCCAACGAGCTCGCTTCCCGACCTATACCTCCGGAAAACGTGTCAGGGAGCATGCCAGGAGTGTGGGTTGAAGTCCTCGGAGCACGAGACCCGAAGATCGAAAGACTTATGACCAATACGGAGCAAAGGGAAGAAACCGTCGGGGGACCGCTTTTTACCCCAGGACGAGAAAACTGAGTCCGGGGCATTCCCGCTCGCGTTTTCTTGGGACGAGCACCGGAAGTCCTCGAGCTCAGCCCGTTTCCTTCGCTGCAAGTGCATTTCCAGTAGTTTCTGACACCGGACGAGCGTTCGCCAATCGTTGGAAGCTTCGGCCATCTTTTGGACCGTTTTGGGTCGCACCACAGTTCTCCCTCCAACGAGCTCGCTTCCCGACCTATACCTCCGGAAAACGTGTCAGGGAGCATGCCAGGAGTGTGGGTTGAAGTCCTCGGAGCACGAGACCCGAAGATCGAAAGACTTATGACCAATACGGAGCAAAGGGAAGAAACCGTCGGGGGACCGCTTTTTACCCCAGGACGAGAAAACTGAGTCCGGGGCATTCCCGCTCGCGTTTTCTTGGGACGAGCACCGGAAGTCCTCGAGCTCAGCCCGTTTCCTTCGCTGCAAGTGCATTTCCAGTAGTTTCTGACACCGGACGAGCGTTCGCCACTCGTTGGAAGCTTCGGCCATCTTTTGGACCGTTTTGGGTCGCACCACAGTTCTCCCTCCAACGAGCTCGCTTCCCGACCTATACCTCCGGAAAACGTGTCAGGGAGCATGCCAGGAGTGTGGGTTGAAGTCCTCGGAGCACGAGACCCGAAGATCGAAAGACTTATGACCAATACGGAGCAAAGGGAAGAAACCGTCGGGGGACCGCTTTTTACCCCAGGACGAGAAAACTGAGTCCGGGGCATTCCCGCTCGCGTTTGCTTGGGACGAGCACCGAAAGTCCTCGAGCTCAGCCCGTTTCCTTCGCTGCAAGTGCATTTCCAGTGGTTTCTGACACCGGACGAGCGTTCGCCACTCGTTGGAAGCTTCGGCCATCTTTTGGACCGTTTTGGGTCGCACCACAGTTCTCCCTCCAACGAGCTCGCTTCCCGACCTATACCTCCGGAAAACGTGTCAGGGAGCATGCCAGGAGTGTGGGTTGAAGTCCTCGGAGCACGAGACCCGAAGATCGAAAGACTTATGACCAATACGGAGCAAAGGGAAGAAACCGTCGGGGGACCGCTTTTTACCCCAGGACGAGAAAACTGAGTCCGGGGCATTCCCGCTCGCGTTTGCTTGGGACGAGCACCGAAAGTCCTCGAGCTCAGCCCGTTTCCTTCGCTGCAAGTGCATTTCCAGTAGTTTCTGACACCGGACGAGCGTTCGCCACTCGTTGGAAGCTTCGGCCATCTTTTGGACCGTTTTGGGTCGCACCACAGTTCTCCCTCCAACGAGCTCGCTTCCCGACCTATACCTCCGGAAAACGTGTCAGGGAGCATGCCAGGAGTGTGGGTTGAAGTCCTCGGAGCACGAGACCCGAAGATCGAAAGACTTATGACCAATACGGAGCAAAGGGAAGAAACCGTCGGGGGACCGCTTTTTACCCCAGGACGAGAAAACTGAGTCCGGGGCATTCCCGCTCGCGTTTGCTTGGGACGAGCACCGAAAGTCCTCGAGCTCAGCCCGTTTCCTTCGCTGCAAGTGCATTTCCAGTGGTTTCTGACACCGGACGAGCGTTCGCCACTCGTTGGAAGCTTCGGCCATCTTTTGGACCGTTTTGGGTCGCACCACAGTTCTCCCTCCAACGAGCTCGCTTCCCGACCTATACCTCCGGAAAACGTGTCAGGGAGCATGCCAGGAGTGTGGGTTGAAGTCCTCGGAGCACGAGACCCCAGATCGAAAGACTTATGACCAATACGGAGCAAAGGGAAGAAACCGTCGGGGGACCGCTTTTTACCCCAGGACGAGAAAACTGAGTCCGGGGCATTCCCGCTCGCGTTTTCTTGGGACGAGCACCGGAAGTCCTCGAGCTCAGCCCGTTTCCTTCGCTGCAAGTGCATTTCCAGTGGTTTCTGACACCGGACGAGCGTTCGCCACTCGTTGGAAGCTTCGGCCATCTTTTGGACCGTTTTGGGTCGCACCACAGTTCTCCCTCCAACGAGCTCGCTTCCCGACCTATACCTCCGGAAAACGTGTCAGGGAGCATGCCAGGAGTGTGGGTTGAAGTCCTCGGAGCACGAGACCCCAAGATCGAAAGACTTATGACCAATACGGAGCAAAGGGAAGAAACCGTCGGGGGACCGCTTTTTACCCCAGGACGAGAAAACTGAGTCCGGGGCATTCCCGCTCGCGTTTTCTTGGGACGAGCACCGGAAGTCCTCGAGCTCAGCCCGTTTCCTTCGCTGCAAGTGCATTTCCAGTGGTTTCTGACACCGGACGAGCGTTCGCCACTCGTTGGAAGCTTCGGCCATCTTTTGGACCGTTTTGGGTCGCACCACAGTTCTCCCTCCAACGAGCTCGCTTCCCGACCTATACCTCCGGAAAACGTGTCAGGGAGCATGCCAGGAGTGTGGGTTGAAGTCCTCGGAGCACGAGACCCGAAGATCGAAAGACTTATGACCAATACGGAGCAAAGGGAAGAAACCGTCGGGGGACCGCTTTTTACCCCAGGACGAGAAAACTGAGTCCGGGGCATTCCCGCTCGCGTTTTCTTGGGACGAGCACCGGAAGTCCTCGAGCTCAGCCCGTTTCCTTCGCTGCAAGTGCATTTCCAGTGGTTTCTGACACCGGACGAGCGTTCGCCACTCGTTGGAAGCTTCGGCCATCTTTTGGACCGTTTTGGGTCGCACCACAGTTCTCCCTCCAACGAGCTCGCTTCCCGACCTAACCGCCGGAAAACGTGTCAGGGAGCATGCCAGGAGTGTGGGTTGAAGTCCTCGGAGCACGAGACCCGAAGATCGATAGACTTATGACCAATACGGAGCAAAGGGAAGAAACCGTCGGGGACCGCTTTTTACCCCATGACGAGAAAACTGAGTCCGGGGCATTCCCGCTCGCGTTTTCTTGGGACGAGCATCGGAAGTCCTCGAGCTCAGCCCGTTTCCTTCGCTGCAAGTGCATTTCCAGTGGTTTCTGACACCGGACGAGCGTTCGCCACTCGTTTGAAGCTTCGGCCATCTTTTGGACCGTTTTGGGTCGCACCACAGTTCTCCCTCCAACGAGCTCGCTTCCCGACCTATACCTCGGGAAAACGTGTCAGGGAGCATGCCAGGAGTGTGGGTTGAAGTCCTCGGAGCACGAGACCCGAAGATCGAAAGACTTATGACCAATACGGAGCAAAGGGAAGACACCGTCGGGGGACCGCTTTTTACCCCAGGACGAGAAAACTGAGTCCGGGGCATTCCCGCTCGCGTTTTCTTGGGACGAGCACCGGAAGTCCTCGAGCTCAGCCCGTTTCCTTCGCTGCAAGTTCATTTCCAGTGGTTTCTGACACCGGACGAGCGTTCGCCACTCGTTGGAAGCTTCGGCCATCTTTTGGACCGTTTTGGGTCGCACCACAGTTCTCCCTCCAACGAGCTCGCTTCCCGACCTATACCTCCGGAAAACGTGTCAGGGAGCATGCCAGGAGTGTGGGTTGAAGTCCTCGGAGCACGAGACCCCAAGATCGAAAGACTTATGACCAATACGGAGCAAAGGGAAGAAACCGTCGGGGGACCGCTTTTTACCCCAGGACGAGAAAACTGAGTCCGGGGCATTCCCGCTCGCGTTTTCTTGGGACGAGCACCGGAAGTCCTCGAGCTCAGCCCGTTTCCTTCGCTGCAAGTGCATTTCCAGTGGTTTCTGACACCGGACGAGCGTTCGCCACTCGTTGGAAGCTTCGGCCATCTTTTGGACCGTTTTGGGTCGCACCACAGTTCTCCCTCCAACGAGCTCGCTTCCCGACCTATACCTCCGGAAAACGTGTCAGGGAGCATGCCAGGAGTGTGGGTTGAAGTCCTCGGAGCACGAGACCCGAAGATCGAAAGACTTATGACCAATACGGAGCAAAGGGAAGAAACCGTCGGGGGACCGCTTTTTACCCCAGGACGAGAAAACTGAGTCCGGGGCATTCCCGCTCGCGTTTTCTTGGGACGAGCACCGGAAGTCCTCGAGCTCAGCCCGTTTCCTTCGCTGCAAGTGCATTTCCAGTAGTTTCTGACACCGGACGAGCGTTCGCCACTCGTTGGAAGCTTCGGCCATCTTTTGGACCGTTTTAGGTCGCACCACAGTTCTCCCTCCAACGAGCTCGCTTCCCGACCTATACCTCCGGAAAACGTGTCAGGGAGCATGCCAGGAGTGTGGGTTGAAGTCCTCGGAGCACGAGACCCGAAGATCGAAAGACTTATGACCAATACGGAGCAAAGGGAAGAAACCGTCGGGGGACCGCTTTTTACCCCAGGACGAGAAAACTGAGTCCGGGGCATTCCCGCTCGCGTTTGCTTGGGACGAGCACCGAAAGTCCTCGAGCTCAGCCCGTTTCCTTCGCTGCAAGTGCATTTCCAGTAGTTTCTGACACCGGACGAGCGTTCGCCACTCGTTGGAAGCTTCGGCCATCTTTTGGACCGTTTTGGGTCGCACCACAGTTCTCCCTCCAACGAGCTCGCTTCCCGACCTATACCTCCGGAAAACGTGTCAGGGAGCATGCCAGGAGTGTGGGTTGAAGTCCTCGGAGCACGAGACCCGAAGATCGAAAGACTTATGACCAATACGGAGCAAAGGGAAGAAACCGTCGGGGGACCGCTTTTTACCCCAGGACGAGAAAACTGAGTCCGGGGCATTCCCGCTCGCGTTTGCTTGGGACGAGCACCGAAAGTCCTCGAGCTCAGCCCGTTTCCTTCGCTGCAAGTGCATTTCCAGTGGTTTCTGACACCGGACGAGCGTTCGCCACTCGTTGGAAGCTTCGGCCATCTTTTGGACCGTTTTGGGTCGCACCACAGTTCTCCCTCCAACGAGCTCGCTTCCCGACCTATACCTCCGGAAAACGTGTCAGGGAGCATGCCAGGAGTGTGGGTTGAAGTCCTCGGAGCACGAGACCCCAGATCGAAAGACTTATGACCAATACGGAGCAAAGGGAAGAAACCGTCGGGGGACCGCTTTTTACCCCAGGACGAGAAAACTGAGTCCGGGGCATTCCCGCTCGCGTTTTCTTGGGACGAGCACCGGAAGTCCTCGAGCTCAGCCCGTTTCCTTCGCTGCAAGTGCATTTCCAGTGGTTTCTGACACCGGACGAGCGTTCGCCACTCGTTGGAAGCTTCGGCCATCTTTTGGACCGTTTTGGGTCGCACCACAGTTCTCCCTCCAACGAGCTCGCTTCCCGACCTATACCTCCGGAAAACGTGTCAGGGAGCATGCCAGGAGTGTGGGTTGAAGTCCTCGGAGCACGAGACCCCAAGATCGAAAGACTTATGACCAATACGGAGCAAAGGGAAGAAACCGTCGGGGGACCGCTTTTTACCCCAGGACGAGAAAACTGAGTCCGGGGCATTCCCGCTCGCGTTTTCTTGGGACGAGCACCGGAAGTCCTCGAGCTCAGCCCGTTTCCTTCGCTGCAAGTGCATTTCCAGTGGTTTCTGACACCGGACGAGCGTTCGCCACTCGTTGGAAGCTTCGGCCATCTTTTGGACCGTTTTGGGTCGCACCACAGTTCTCCCTCCAACGAGCTCGCTTCCCGACCTATACCTCCGGAAAACGTGTCAGGGAGCATGCCAGGAGTGTGGGTTGAAGTCCTCGGAGCACGAGACCCGAAGATCGAAAGACTTATGACCAATACGGAGCAAAGGGAAGAAACCGTCGGGGGACCGCTTTTTACCCCAGGACGAGAAAACTGAGTCCGGGGCATTCCCGCTCGCGTTTTCTTGGGACGAGCACCGGAAGTCCTCGAGCTCAGCCCGTTTCCTTCGCTGCAAGTGCATTTCCAGTGGTTTCTGACACCGGACGAGCGTTCGCCACTCGTTGGAAGCTTCGGCCATCTTTTGGACCGTTTTGGGTCGCACCACAGTTCTCCCTCCAACGAGCTCGCTTCCCGACCTAACCGCCGGAAAACGTGTCAGGGAGCATGCCAGGAGTGTGGGTTGAAGTCCTCGGAGCACGAGACCCGAAGATCGATAGACTTATGACCAATACGGAGCAAAGGGAAGAAACCGTCGGGGACCGCTTTTTACCCCATGACGAGAAAACTGAGTCCGGGGCATTCCCGCTCGCGTTTTCTTGGGACGAGCATCGGAAGTCCTCGAGCTCAGCCCGTTTCCTTCGCTGCAAGTGCATTTCCAGTGGTTTCTGACACCGGACGAGCGTTCGCCACTCGTTTGAAGCTTCGGCCATCTTTTGGACCGTTTTGGGTCGCACCACAGTTCTCCCTCCAACGAGCTCGCTTCCCGACCTATACCTCGGGAAAACGTGTCAGGGAGCATGCCAGGAGTGTGGGTTGAAGTCCTCGGAGCACGAGACCCGAAGATCGAAAGACTTATGACCAATACGGAGCAAAGGGAAGACACCGTCGGGGGACCGCTTTTTACCCCAGGACGAGAAAACTGAGTCCGGGGCATTCCCGCTCGCGTTTTCTTGGGACGAGCACCGGAAGTCGTCGAGCTCAGCCCGTTTCCTTCGCTGCAAGTTCATTTCCAGTGGTTTCTGACACCGGACGAGCGTTCGCCACTCGTTGGAAGCTTCGGCCATCTTTTGGACCGTTTTGGGTCGCACCACAGTTCTCCCTCCAACGAGCTCGCTTCCCGACCTATACCTCCGGAAAACGTGTCAGGGAGCATGCCAGGAGTGTGGGTTGAAGTCCTCGGAGCACGAGACCCCAAGATCGAAAGACTTATGACCAATACGGAGCAAAGGGAAGAAACCGTCGGGGGACCGCTTTTTACCCCAGGACGAGAAAACTGAGTCCGGGGCATTCCCGCTCGCGTTTTCTTGGGACGAGCACCGGAAGTCCTCGAGCTCAGCCCGTTTCCTTCGCTGCAAGTGCATTTCCAGTGGTTTCTGACACCGGACGAGCGTTCGCCACTCGTTGGAAGCTTCGGCCATCTTTTGGACCGTTTTGGGTCGCACCACAGTTCTCCCTCCAACGAGCTCGCTTCCCGACCTATACCTCCGGAAAACGTGTCAGGGAGCATGCCAGGAGTGTGGGTTGAAGTCCTCGGAGCACGAGACCCGAAGATCGAAAGACTTATGACCAATACGGAGCAAAGGGAAGAAACCGTCGGGGGACCGCTTTTTACCCCAGGACGAGAAAACTGAGTCCGGGGCATTCCCGCTCGCGTTTTCTTGGGACGAGCACCGGAAGTCCTCGAGCTCAGCCCGTTTCCTTCGCTGCAAGTGCATTTCCAGTAGTTTCTGACACCGGACGAGCGTTCGCCACTCGTTGGAAGCTTCGGCCATCTTTTGGACCGTTTTGGGTCGCACCACAGTTCTCCCTCCAACGAGCTCGCTTCCCGACCTATACCTCCGGAAAACGTGTCAGGGAGCATGCCAGGAGTGTGGGTTGAAGTCCTCGGAGCACGAGACCCGAAGATCGAAAGACTTATGACCAATACGGAGCAAAGGGAAGAAACCGTCGGGGGACCGCTTTTTACCCCAGGACGAGAAAACTGAGTCCGGGGCATTCCCGCTCGCGTTTGCTTGGGACGAGCACCGAAAGTCCTCGAGCTCAGCCCGTTTCCTTCGCTGCAAGTGCATTTCCAGTGGTTTCTGACACCGGACGAGCGTTCGCCACTCGTTGGAAGCTTCGGCCATCTTTTGGACCGTTTTGGGTCGCACCACAGTTCTCCCTCCAACGAGCTCGCTTCCCGACCTATACCTCCGGAAAACGTGTCAGGGAGCATGCCAGGAGTGTGGGTTGAAGTCCTCGGAGCACGAGACCCCAGATCGAAAGACTTATGACCAATACGGAGCAAAGGGAAGAAACCGTCGGGGGACCGCTTTTTACCCCAGGACGAGAAAACTGAGTCCGGGGCATTCCCGCTCGCGTTTTCTTGGGACGAGCACCGGAAGTCCTCGAGCTCAGCCCGTTTCCTTCGCTGCAAGTGCATTTCCAGTGGTTTCTGACACCGGACGAGCGTTCGCCACTCGTTGGAAGCTTCGGCCATCTTTTGGACCGTTTTGGGTCGCACCACAGTTCTCCCTCCAACGAGCTCGCTTCCCGACCTATACCTCCGGAAAACGTGTCAGGGAGCATGCCAGGAGTGTGGGTTGAAGTCCTCGGAGCACGAGACCCGAAGATCGAAAGACTTATGACCAATACGGAGCAAAGGGAAGAAACCGTCGGGGGACCGCTTTTTACCCCAGGACGAGAAAACTGAGTCCGGGGCATTCCCGCTCGCGTTTTCTTGGGACGAGCACCGGAAGTCCTCGAGCTCAGCCCGTTTCCTTCGCTGCAAGTGCATTTCCAGTGGTTTCTGACACCGGACGAGCGTTCGCCACTCGTTGGAAGCTTCGGCCATCTTTTGGACCGTTTTGGGTCGCACCACAGTTCTCCCTCCAACGAGCTCGCTTCCCGACCTAACCGCCGGAAAACGTGTCAGGGAGCATGCCAGGAGTGTGGGTTGAAGTCCTCGGAGCACGAGACCCGAAGATCGAAAGACTTATGACCAATACGGAGCAAAGGGAAGAAACCGTCGGGGGACCGCTTTTTACCCCAGGACGAGAAAACTGAGTCCGGGGCATTCCCGCTCGCGTTTTCTTGGGACGAGCACCGGAAGTCCTCGAGCTCAGCCCGTTTCCTTCGCTGCAAGTGCATTTCCAGTGGTTTCTGACACCGGACGAGCGTTCGCCACTCGTTGGAAGTTTCGGCCATCTTTTGTACCGTTTTGGGTCGCACCACAGTTCTCCCTCCAACGAGCTCGCTTCCCGACCTATACCTCCGGAAAACGTGTCAGGGAGCATGCCAGGAGTGTGGGTTGAAGTCCTCGGAGCACGAGACCCGAAGATCGAAAGACTTATGACCAATACGGAGCAAAGGGAAGAAACCGTCGGGGGACCGCTTTTTACCCCAGGACGAGAAAACTGAGTCCGGGGCATTCCCGCTCGCGTTTTCTTGGGACGAGCACCGGAAGTCCTCGAGCTCAGCCCGTTTCCTTCGCTGCAAGTGCATTTCCAGTGGTTTCTGACACTGGACGAGCGTTCGCCACTCGTTGGAAGCTTCGGCCATCTTTTGGACCGTTTTGGGTCGCACCACAGTTCTCCCTCCAACGAGCTCGCTTCCCGACCTATACCTCCGGAAAACGTGTCAGGGAGCATGCCAGGAGTGTGGGTTGAAGTCCTCGGAGCACGAGACCCGAAGATCGAAAGACTTATGACCAATACGGAGCAAAGGGAAGAAACCGTCGGGGGACCGCTTTTTACCCCAGGACGAGAAAACTGAGTCCGGGGCATTCCCGCTCGCGTTTTCTTGGGACGAGCACTGGAAGTCCTCGAGCTCAGCCCGTTTCCTTCGCTGCAAGTGCATTTCCAGTGGTTTCTGACACCGGACGAGCGTTCGCCACTCGTTGGAAGCTTCGGCCATCTTTTGGACCGTTTTGGGTCGCACCACAGTTCTCCCTCCAACGAGCTCGCTTCCCGACCTATACCTCCGGAAAACGTGTCAGGGAGCATGCCAGGAGTGTGGGTTGAAGTCCTCGGAGCACGAGACCCGAGGATCGAAAGACTTATGACCAATACGGAGCAAAGGGAAGAAACCGTCGGGGGACCGCTTTTTACCCCAGGACGAGAAAACTGAGTCCGGGGCATTCCCGCTCGCGTTTTCTTGGGACGAGCACCGGAAGTCCTCGAGCTCAGCCCGTTTCCTTGGCTGCAAGTGCATTTCCAGTGGTTTCTGACACCGGACGAGCGTTCGCCACTCGTTGGAAGCTTCGGCCATCTTTTGGACCGTTTTGGGTCGCACCACAGTTCTCCCTCCAACGAGCTCGCTTCCCGACCTATACCTCCGGAAAACGTGTCAGGGAGCATGCCAGGAGTGTGGATTGAAGTCCTCGGAGCACGAGACCCGAAGATCGAAAGACTTATGACCAATACGGAGCAAAGGGAAGAAACCGTCGGGGGACCGCTTTTTACCCCAGGACGAGAAAACTGAGTCCGGGGCATTCCCGCTCGCGTTTTCTTGGGACGAGCACCGGAAGTCCTCGAGCTCAGCCCGTTTCCTTCGCTGCAAGTGCATTTCCAGTGGTTTCTGACACCGGACGAGCGTTCGCCACTCGTTGGAAGCTTCGGCCATCTTTTGGACCGTTTTGGGTCGCACCACAGTTCTCCCTCCAACGAGCTCGCTTCCCGACCTATACCTCCGGAAAACGTGTCAGGGAGCATGCCAGGAGTGTGGGTTGAAGTCCTCGGAGCACGAGACCCGAAGATCGAAAGACTTATGACCAATACGGAGCAAAGGGAAGAAACCGTCGGGGGACCGCTTTTTACCCCAGGACGAGAAAACTGAGTCCGGGGCATTCCCGCTCGCGTTTTCTTGGGACGAGCACCGGAAGTCCTCGAGCTCAGCCCGTTTCCTTCGCTGCAAGTGCATTTCCAGTGGTTTCTGACACCGGACGAGCGTTCGCCACTCGTTGGAAGCTTCGGCCATCTTTTGGACCGTTTTGGGTCGCACCACAGTTCTCCCTCCAACGAGCTCGCTTCCCGACCTATACCTCCGGAAAACGTGTCAGGGAGCATGCCAGGAGTGTGGGTTGAAGTCCTCGGAGCACGAGACCCGAAGATCGAAACACTTATGACCAATACGGAGCAAAGGGAAGAAACCGTCGGGGGACCGCTTTTTACCCCAGGACGAGAAAACTGAGTCCGGGGCATTCCCGCTCGTGTTTTCTTGGGACGAGCACCGGAAGTCCTCGAGCTCAGCCCGTTTCCTTCGCTGCAAGTGCATTTCCAGTGGTTTCTGACACCGGACGAGCGTTCGCCACTCGTTGGAAGCTTCGGCCATCTTTTGGACCGTTTTGGGTCGCACCACAGTTCTCCCTCCAACGAGCTCGCTTCCCGACCTATACCTCCGGAAAACGTGTCAGGGAGCATGCCAGGAGTGTGGGTTGAAGTCCTCGGAGCACGAGACCCGAAGATCGAAAGACTTATGACCAATACGGAGCAAAGGGAAGAAACCGTCGGGGGACCGCTTTTTACCCCAGGACGAGAAAACTGAGTCCGGGGCATTCCCGCTCGCGTTTTCTTGGGACGAGCACCGGAAGTCCTCGAGCTCAGCCCGTTTCCTTCGCTGCAAGTGCATTTCCAGTGGTTTCTGACACCGGACGAGCGTTCGCCACTCGTTGGAAGCTTCGGCCATCTTTTGGACCGTTTTGGGTCGCACCACAGTTCTCCCTCCAACGAGCTCGCTTCCCGACCTATACCTCCGGAAAACGTGTCAGGGAGCATGCCAGGAGTGTGGGTTGAAGTCCTCGGAGCACGAGACCCGAAGATCGAAAGACTTATGACCAATACGGAGCAAAGGGAAGAAACCGTCGGGGGACCGCTTTTTACCCCAGGACGAGAAAACTGAGTCCGGGGCATTCGCGCTCGCGTTTTCTTGGGACGAGCACCGGAAGTCCTCGAGCTCAGCCCGTTTCCTTCGCTGCAAGTGCATTTCCAGTGGTTTCTGACACCGGACGAGCGTTCGCCACTCGTTGGAAGCTTCGGCCATCTTTTGGACCGTTTTGGGTCGCACCACAGTTCTCCCTCCAACGAGCTCGCTTCCCGACCTAACCGCCGGAAAACGTGTCAGGGAGCATGCCAGGAGTGTGGGTTGAAGTCCTCGGAGCACGAGACCCGAAGATCGAAAGACTTATGACCAATACGGAGCAAAGGGAAGAAACCGTCGGGGGACCGCTTTTTACCCCAGGACGAGAAAACTGAGTCCGGGGCATTCCCGCTCGCGTTTTCTTGGGACGAGCACCGGAAGTCCTCGAGCTCAGCCCATTTCCTTCGCTGCAAGTGCATTTCCAGTGGTTTCTGACACCGGACGAGCGTTCGCCACTCGTTGGAAGTTTCGGCCATCTTTTGTACCGTTTTGGGTCGCACCACAGTTCTCCCTCCAACGAGCTCGCTTCCCGACCTATACCTCCGGAAAACGTGTCAGGGAGCATGCCAGGAGTGTGGGTTGAAGTCCTCGGAGCACGAGACCCGAAGATCGAAAGACTTATGACCAATACGGAGCAAAGGGAAGAAACCGTCGGGGGACCGCTTTTTACCCCAGGACGAGAAAACTGAGTCCGGGGCATTCCCGCTCGCGTTTTCTTGGGACGAGCACCGGAAGTCCTCGAGCTCAGCCCGTTTCCTTCGCTGCAAGTGCATTTCCAGTGGTTTCTGACACTGGACGAGCGTTCGCCACTCGTTGGAAGCTTCGGCCATCTTTTGGACCGTTTTGGGTCGCACCACAGTTCTCCCTCCAACGAGCTCGCTTCCCGACCTATACCTCCGGAAAACGTGTCAGGGAGCATGCCAGGAGTGTGGGTTGAAGTCCTCGGAGCACGAGACCCGAAGATCGAAAGACTTATGACCAATACGGAGCAAAGGGAAGAAACCGTCGGGGGACCGCTTTTTACCCCAGGACGAGAAAACTGAGTCCGGGGCATTCCCGCTCGCGTTTTCTTGGGACGAGCACTGGAAGTCCTCGAGCTCAGCCCGTTTCCTTCGCTGCAAGTGCATTTCCAGTGGTTTCTGACACCGGACGAGCGTTCGCCACTCGTTGGAAGCTTCGGCCATCTTTTGGACCGTTTTGGGTCGCACCACAGTTCTCCCTCCAACGAGCTCGCTTCCCGACCTATACCTCCGGAAAACGTGTCAGGGAGCATGCCAGGAGTGTGGGTTGAAGTCCTCGGAGCACGAGACCCGAGGATCGAAAGACTTATGACCAATACGGAGCAAAGGGAAGAAACCGTCGGGGGACCGCTTTTTACCCCAGGACGAGAAAACTGAGTCCGGGGCATTCCCGCTCGCGTTTTCTTGGGACGAGCACCGGAAGTCCTCGAGCTCAGCCCGTTTCCTTGGCTGCAAGTGCATTTCCAGTGGTTTCTGACACCGGACGAGCGTTCGCCACTCGTTGGAAGCTTCGGCCATCTTTTGGACCGTTTTGGGTCGCACCACAGTTCTCCCTCCAACGAGCTCGCTTCCCGACCTATACCTCCGGAAAACGTGTCAGGGAGCATGCCAGGAGTGTGGATTGAAGTCCTCGGAGCACGAGACCCGAAGATCGAAAGACTTATGACCAATACGGAGCAAAGGGAAGAAACCGTCGGGGGACCGCTTTTTACCCCAGGACGAGAAAACTGAGTCCGGGGCATTCCCGCTCGCGTTTTCTTGGGACGAGCACCGGAAGTCCTCGAGCTCAGCCCGTTTCCTTCGCTGCAAGTGCATTTCCAGTGGTTTCTGACACCGGACGAGCGTTCGCCACTCGTTGGAAGCTTCGGCCATCTTTTGGACCGTTTTGGGTCGCACCACAGTTCTCCCTCCAACGAGCTCGCTTCCCGACCTATACCTCCGGAAAACGTGTCAGGGAGCATGCCAGGAGTGTGGGTTGAAGTCCTCGGAGCACGAGACCCGAAGATCGAAAGACTTATGACCAATACGGAGCAAAGGGAAGAAACCGTCGGGGGACCGCTTTTTACCCCAGGACGAGAAAACTGAGTCCGGGGCATTCCCGCTCGCGTTTTCTTGGGACGAGCACCGGAAGTCCTCGAGCTCAGCCCGTTTCCTTCGCTGCAAGTGCATTTCCAGTGGTTTCTGACACCGGACGAGCGTTCGCCACTCGTTGGAAGCTTCGGCCATCTTTTGGACCGTTTTGGGTCGCACCACAGTTCTCCCTCCAACGAGCTCGCTTCCCGACCTATACCTCCGGAAAACGTGTCAGGGAGCATGCCAGGAGTGTGGGTTGAAGTCCTCGGAGCACGAGACCCGAAGATCGAAACACTTATGACCAATACGGAGCAAAGGGAAGAAACCGTCGGGGGACCGCTTTTTACCCCAGGACGAGAAAACTGAGTCCGGGGCATTCCCGCTCGTGTTTTCTTGGGACGAGCACCGGAAGTCCTCGAGCTCAGCCCGTTTCCTTCGCTGCAAGTGCATTTCCAGTGGTTTCTGACACCGGACGAGCGTTCGCCACTCGTTGGAAGCTTCGGCCATCTTTTGGACCGTTTTGGGTCGCACCACAGTTCTCCCTCCAACGAGCTCGCTTCCCGACCTATACCTCCGGAAAACGTGTCAGGGAGCATGCCAGGAGTGTGGGTTGAAGTCCTCGGAGCACGAGACCCGAAGATCGAAAGACTTATGACCAATACGGAGCAAAGGGAAGAAACCGTCGGGGGACCGCTTTTTACCCCAGGACGAGAAAACTGAGTCCGGGGCATTCCCGCTCGCGTTTTCTTGGGACGAGCACCGGAAGTCCTCGAGCTCAGCCCGTTTCCTTCGCTGCAAGTGCATTTCCAGTGGTTTCTGACACCGGACGAGCGTTCGCCACTCGTTGGAAGCTTCGGCCATCTTTTGGACCGTTTTGGGTCGCACCACAGTTCTCCCTCCAACGAGCTCGCTTCCCGACCTATACCTCCGGAAAACGTGTCAGGGAGCATACCAGGAGTGTGGGTTGAAGTCCTCGGAGCACGAGACCCGAAGATCGAAAGACTTATGACCAATACGGAGCAAAGGGAAGAAACCGTCGGGGGACCGCTTTTTACCCCAGGACGAGAAAACTGAGTCCGGGGCATTCCCGCTCGCGTTTTCTTGGGACGAGCACCGGAAGTCCTCGAGCTCAGCCCGTTTCCTTCGCTGCAAGTGCATTTCCAGTGGTTTCTGACACCGGACGAGCGTTCGCCACTCGTTGTAAGCTTCGGCCATCTTTTGGACCGTTTTGGGTCGCACCACAGTTCTCCCTCCAACGAGCTCGCTTCCCGACCTATACCTCCGGAAAACGTGTCAGGGAGCATGCCAGGAGTGTGGGTTGAAGTCCTCGGAGCACGAGACCCGAAGATCGAAACACTTATGACCAATACGGAGCAAAGGGAAGAAACCGTCGGGGGACCGCTTTTTACCCCAGGACGAGAAAACTGAGTCCGGGGCATTCCCGCTCGCGTTTTCTTGGGACGAGCACCGGAAGTCCTCGAGCTCAGCCCGTTTCCTTCGCTGCAAGTGCATTTCCAGTGGTTTCTGACACCGGACGAGCGTTCGCCACTCGTTGGAAGCTTCGGCCATCTTTTGGACCGTTTTGGGTCGCACCACAGTTCTCCCTCCAACGAGCTCGCTTCCCGACCTATACCTCCAGGGAGTATGCCAGGAGTGTGGGTTGAAGTCCTCGGAGCACGAGACCCGAAGATCGAAAGACTTATGACCAATACGGAGCAAAGGGAAGAAACCGTCGGGGGACCGCTTTTTACCCCAGGACAAGAAAACTGAGTCTGGGGCATTCCCGCTCGCGTTTTCTTGGGACGAGCACCGGAAGTCCTCGAGCTCAGCCCGTTTCCTTCGCTGCAAGTGCATTTCCAGTGGTTTCTGACACCGGACGAGCGTTCGCCACTCGTTGGAAGCTTCGGCCATCTTTTGGACCGTTTTGGGTCGCACCACAGTTCTCCCTCCAACGAGCTCTCTTCCCGACCTATACCTCCGGAAAACGTGTCAGGGAGCATGCCAGGAGTGTGGGTTGAAGTCCTCGGAGCACGAGACCCGAAGATCGAAAGACTTATGACCAATACGGAGCAAAGGGAAGAAACCGTCGAGGGACCGCTTTTTACCCCAGGACGAGAAAACTGAGTCCGGGGCATTCCCGCTCGCGTTTTCTTGGGACGAGCACCGGAAGTCCTCGAGCTCAGCCCGTTTCCTTCGCTGCAAGTGCATTTCCAGTGGTTTCTGACACCGGACGAGCGTTCGCCACTCGTTGGAAGCTTCGGCCATCTTTTGGACCGTTTTGGGTCGCACCACAGTTCTCCCTCCAACGAGCTCGCTTCCCGACCTATACCTCCGGAAAACGTGTCAGGGAGCATGCCAGGAGTGTGGGTTGAAGTCCTCGGAGCACGAGACCCGAAGATCGAAAGACTTATGACCAATACGGAGCAAAGGGAAGAAACCGTCGGGGGACCGCTTTTTACCCCAGGACGAGAAAACTGAGTCCGGGGCATTCCCGCTCGCGTTTTCTTGGGACGAGCACCGGAAGTCCTCGAGCTCAGCCCGTTTCCTTCGCTGCAAGTGCATTTCCAGTGGTTTCTGACACCGGACGAGCGTTCGCCACTCGTTGGAAGCTTCGGCCATCTTTTGGACCGTTTTGGGTCGCACCACAGTTCTCCCTCCAACGAGCTCGCTTCCCGACCTATACCTCCGGAAAACGTGTCAGGGAGCATACCAGGAGTGTGGGTTGAAGTCCTCGGAGCACGAGACCCGAAGATCGAAAGACTTATGACCAATACGGAGCAAAGGGAAGAAACCGTCGGGGGACCGCTTTTTACCCCAGGACGAGAAAACTGAGTCCGGGGCATTCCCGCTCGCGTTTTCTTGGGACGAGCACCGGAAGTCCTCGAGCTCAGCCCGTTTCCTTCGCTGCAAGTGTATTTCCAGTGGTTTCTGACACCGGACGAGCGTTCGCCACTCGTTGTAAGCTTCGGCCATCTTTTGGACCGTTTTGGGTCGCACCACAGTTCTCCCTCCAACGAGCTCGCTTCCCGACCTATACCTCCGGAAAACGTGTCAGGGAGCATGCCAGGAGTGTGGGTTGAAGTCCTCGGAGCACGAGACCCGAAGATCGAAAGACTTATGACCAATACGGAGCAAAGGGAAGAAACCGTCGGGGGACCGCTTTTTACCCCAGGACGAGAAAACTGAGTCCGGGGCATTCCCGCTCGCGTTTTCTTGGGACGAGCACCGGAAGTCCTCGAGCTCAGCCCGTTTCCTTCGCTGCAAGTGCATTTCCAGTGGTTTCTGACACCGGACGAGCGTTCGCCACTCGTTGGAAGCTTCGGCCATCTTTTGGACCGTTTTGGGTCGCACCACAGTTCTCCCTCCAACGAGCTCGCTTCCCGACCTATACCTCCAGGGAGCATGCCAGGAGTGTGGGTTGAAGTCCTCGGAGCACGAGACCCGAAGATCGAAAGACTTATGACCAATACGGAGCAAAGGGAAGAAACCGTCGGGGGACCGCTTTTTACCCCAGGACAAGAAAACTGAGTCTGGGGCATTCCCGCTCGCGTTTTCTTGGGACGAGCACCGGAAGTCCTCGAGCTCAGCCCGTTTCCTTCGCTGCAAGTGCATTTCCAGTGGTTTCTGACACCGGACGAGCGTTCGCCACTCGTTGGAAGCTTCGGCCATCTTTTGGACCGTTTTGGGTCGCACCACAGTTCTCCCTCCAACGAGCTCTCTTCCCGACCTATACCTCCGGAAAACGTGTCAGGGAGCATGCCAGGAGTGTGGGTTGAAGTCCTCGGAGCACGAGACCCGAAGATCGAAAGACTTATGACCAATACGGAGCAAAGGGAAGAAACCGTCGAGGGACCGCTTTTTACCCCAGGACGAG
This sequence comes from Cucumis melo, assembly GCF_025177605.1. NCBI lineage: Eukaryota > Viridiplantae > Streptophyta > Magnoliopsida > Cucurbitales > Cucurbitaceae > Cucumis > Cucumis melo. The sequence continues at coordinate 27,270 of NW_026124104.1, forward strand.
AAAACTGAGTCCGGGGCATTCCCGCTCGCGTTTTCTTGGGACGAGCACCGGAAGTCCTCGAGCTCAGCCCGTTTCCTTCGCTGCAAGTGCATTTCCAGTGGTTTCTGACACCGGACGAGCGTTCGCCACTCGTTGGAAGCTTCGGCCATCTTTTGGACCGTTTTGGGTCGCACCACAGTTCTCCCTCCAACGAGCTCGCTTCCCGACCTATACCTCCGGAAAACGTGTCAGGGAGCATGCCAGGAGTGTGGGTTGAAGTCCTCGGAGCACGAGACCCGAAGATCGAAAGACTTATGACCAATACGGAGCAAAGGGAAGAAACCGTCGAGGGACCGCTTTTTACCCCAGGACGAGAAAACTGAGTCCGGGGCATTCCCGCTCGCGTTTTCTTGGGACGAGCACCGAAGATCGAAAGACTTATGACCAATACGGAGCAAAGGGAAGAAACCGTCGGGGGACCGCTTTTTACCCCAGGACGAGAAAACTGAGTCCGGGGCATTCCCGCTCGCGTTTTCTTGGGACGAGCACTGGAAGTCCTCGAGCTCAGCCCGTTTCCTTCGCTGCAAGTGCATTTCCAGTGGTTTCTGACACCGGACGAGCGTTCGCCACTCGTTGGAAGCTTCGGCCATCTTTTGGACCGTTTTGGGTCGCACCACAGTTCTCCCTCCAACGAGCTCGCTTCCCGACCTATACCTCCGGAAAACGTGTCAGGGAGCATGCCAGGAGTGTGGGTTGAAGTCCTCGGAGCACGAGACCCGAAGATCGAAAGACTTATGACCAATACGGAGCAAAGGGAAGAAACCGTCGGGGGACCGCTTTTTACCCCAGGACGAGAAAACTGAGTCCGGGGCATTCCCGCTCGCATTTTCTTGGGACGAGCACCGGAAGTCCTCGAGCTCAGCCCGTTTCCTTCGCTGCAAGTGCATTTCCAGTGGTTTCTGACACCGGACGAGCGTTCGCCACTCGTTGGAAGCTTCGGCCATCTTTTGGACCGTTTTGGGTCGCACCACAGTTCTCCCTCCAACGAGCTCGCTTCCCGACCTATACCTCCGGAAAACGTGTCAGGGAGCATGCCAGGAGTGTGGGTTGAAGTCCTCGGAGCACGAGACCCGAAGATCGAAAGACTTATGACCAATACGGAGCAAAGGGAAGAAACCGTCGGGGGACCGCTTTTTACCCCAGGACGAGAAAACTGAGTCCGGGGCATTCCCGCTCGCGTTTTCTTGGGACGAGCACCGGAAGTCCTCGAGCTCAGCCCGTTTCCTTCGCTGCAAGTGCATTTCCAGTGGTTTCTGACACCGGACGAGCGTTCGCCACTCGTTGGAAGCTTCGGCCATCTTTTGGACCGTTTTGGGTCGCACCACAGTTCTCCCTCCAACGAGCTCGCTTCCCGACCTATACCTCCGGAAAACGTGTCAGGGAGCATGCCAGGAGTGTGGGTTGAAGTCCTCGGAGCACGAGACCCGAAGATCGAAAGACTTATGACCAATACGGAGCAAAGGGAAGAAACCGTCGGGGGACCGCTTTTTACCCCAGGACGAGAAAACTGAGTCCGGGGCATTCCCGCTCGCGTTTTCTTGGGACGAGCACCGGAAGTCCTCGAGCTCAGCCCGTTTCCTTCGCTGCAAGTGCATTTCCAGTGGTTTCTGACACCGGACGAGCGTTCGCCACTCGTTGGAAGCTTCGGCCATCTTTTGGACCGTTTTGGGTCGCACCACTGTTCTCCCTCCAACGAGCTCGCTTCCCGACCTATACCTCCGGAAAACGTGTCAGGGAGCATGCCAGGAGTGTGGGTTGAAGTCCTCGGAGCACGAGACCCGAAGATCGAAAGACTTATGACCAATACGGAGCAAAGGGAAGAAACCGTCGGGGGACCGCTTTTTACCCCAGGACGAGAAAACTGAGTCCGGGGCATTCCCGCTCGCGTTTTCTTGGGACGAGCACCGGAAGTCCTCGAGCTCAGCCCGTTTCCTTCGCTGCAAGTGCATTTCCAGTGGTTTCTGACACCGGACGAGCGTTCGCCACTCGTTGGAAGCTTCGGCCATCTTTTGGACCGTTTTGGGTCGCACCACAGTTCTCCCTCCAACGAGCTCGCTTCCCGACCTATACCTCCGGAAAACGTGTCAGGGAGCATGCCAGGAGTGTGGGTTGAAGTCCTCGGAGCACGAGACCCGAAGATCGAAAGACTTATGACCAATACGGAGCAAAGGGAAGAAACCGTCGGGGGACCGCTTTTTACCCCAGGACGAGAAAACTGAGTCCGGGGCATTCCCGCTCGCGTTTTCTTGGGACGAGCACCGGAAGTCCTCGAGCTCAGCCCGTTTCCTTCGCTGCAAGTGCATTTCCAGTGGTTTCTGACACCGGACGAGCGTTCGCCACTCGTTGGAAGCTTCGGCCATCTTTTGGACCGTTTTGGGTCGCACCACAGTTCTCCCTCCAACGAGCTCGCTTCCCGACCTATACCTCCGGAAAACGTGTCAGGGAGCATGCCAGGAGTGTGGGTTGAAGTCCTCGGAGCACGAGACCCGAAGATCGAAAGACTTATGACCAATACGGAGCAAAGGGAAGAAACCGTCGGGGGACCGCTTTTTACCCCAGGACGAGAAAACTGAGTCCGGGGCATTCCCGCTCGCGTTTTCTTGGGACGAGCACCGGAAGTCCTCGAGCTCAGCCCGTTTCCTTCGCTGCAAGTGCATTTCCAGTGGTTTCTGACACCGGACGAGCGTTCGCCACTCGTTGGAAGCTTCGGCCATCTTTTGGACCGTTTTGGGTCGCACCACAGTTCTCCCTCCAACGAGCTCGCTTCCCGACCTATACCTCCGGAAAACGTGTCAGGGAGCATGCCAGGAGTGTGGGTTGAAGTCCTCGGAGCACGAGACCCGAAGATCGAAAGACTTATGACCAATACGGAGCAAAGGGAAGAAACCGTCGGGGGACCGCTTTTTACCCCAGGACGAGAAAACTGAGTCCGGGGCATTCCCGCTCGCGTTTTCTTGGGACGAGCTCCGGAAGTCCTCGAGCTCAGCCCGTTTCCTTCGCTGCAAGTGCATTTCCAGTGGTTTCTGACACCGGACGAGCGTTCGCCACTCGTTGGAAGCTTCGGCCATCTTTTGGACCGTTTTGGGTCGCACCACAGTTCTCCCTCCAACGAGCTCGCTTCCCGACCTATACCTCCGGAAAACGTGTCAGGGAGCATGCCAGGAGTGTGGGTTGAAGTCCTCGGAGCACGAGACCCGAAGATCGAAAGACTTATGACCAATACGGAGCAAAGGGAAGAAACCGTCGGGGGACCGCTTTTTACCCCAGGACGAGAAAACTGAGTCCGGGGCATTCCCGCTCGCGTTTTCTTGGGACGAGCACCGGAAGTCCTCGAGCTCAGCCCGTTTCCTTCGCTGCAAGTGCATTTCCAGTGGTTTCTGACACCGGACGAGCGTTCGCCACTCGTTGGAAGCTTCGGCCATCTTTTGGACCGTTTTGGGTCGCACCACAGTTCTCCCTCCAACGAGCTCGCTTCCCGACCTATACCTCCGGAAAACGTGTCAGGGAGCATGCCAGGAGTGTGGGTTGAAGTCCTCGGAGCACGAGACCCGAAGATCGAAAGACTTATGACCAATACGGAGCAAAGGGAAGAAACCGTCGGGGGACCGCTTTTTACCCCAGGACGAGAAAACTGAGTCCGGGGCATTCCCGCTCGCGTTTTCTTGGGACGAGCACCGGAAGTCCTCGAGCTCAGCCCGTTTCCTTCGCTGCAAGTGCATTTCCAGTGGTTTCTGACACCGGACGAGCGTTCGCCACTCGTTGGAAGCTTCGGCCATCTTTTGGACCGTTTTGGGTCGCACCACAGTTCTCCCTCCAACGAGCTCGCTTCCCGACCTATACCTCCGGAAAACGTGTCAGGGAGCATGCCAGGAGTGTGGGTTGAAGTCCTCGGAGCACGAGACCCGAAGATCGAAAGACTTATGACCAATACGGAGCAAAGGGAAGAAACCGTCGGGGGACCGCTTTTTACCCCAGGACGAGAAAACTGAGTCCGGGGCATTCCCGCTCGCGTTTTCTTGGGACGAGCACCGGAAGTCCTCGAGCTCAGCCCGTTTCCTTCGCTGCAAGTGCATTTCCAGTGGTTTCTGACACCGGACGAGCGTTCGCCACTCGTTGGAAGCTTCGGCCATCTTTTGGACCGTTTTGGGTCGCACCACAGTTCTCCCTCCAACGAGCTCGCTTCCCGACCTATACCTCCGGAAAACGTGTCAGGGAGCATGCCAGGAGTGTGGGTTGAAGTCCTCGGAGCACGAGACCCGAAGATCGAAAGACTTATGACCAATACGGAGCAAAGGGAAGAAACCGTCGGGGGACCGCTTTTTACCCCAGGACGAGAAAACTGAGTCCGGGGCATTCCCGCTCGCGTTTTCTTGGGACGAGCTCCGGAAGTCCTCGAGCTCAGCCCGTTTCCTTCGCTGCAAGTGCATTTCCAGTGGTTTCTGACACCGGACGAGCGTTCGCCACTCGTTGGAAGCTTCGGCCATCTTTTGGACCGTTTTGGGTCGCACCACAGTTCTCCCTCCAACGAGCTCGCTTCCCGACCTATACCTCCGGAAAACGTGTCAGGGAGCATGCCAGGAGTGTGGGTTGAAGTCCTCGGAGCACGAGACCCGAAGATCGAAAGACTTATGACCAATACGGAGCAAAGGGAAGAAACCGTCGGGGGACCGCTTTTTACCCCAGGACGAGAAAACTGAGTCCGGGGCATTCCCGCTCGCGTTTTCTTGGGACGAGCACCGGAAGTCCTCGAGCTCAGCCCGTTTCCTTCGCTGCAAGTGCATTTCCAGTGGTTTCTGACACCGGACGAGCGTTCGCCACTCGTTGGAAGCTTCGGCCATCTTTTGGACCGTTTTGGGTCGCACCACAGTTCTCCCTCCAACGAGCTCGCTTCCCGACCTATACCTCCGGAAAACGTGTCAGGGAGCATGCCAGGAGTGTGGGTTGAAGTCCTCGGAGCACGAGACCCGAAGATCGAAAGACTTATGACCAATACGGAGCAAAGGGAAGAAACCGTCGGGGGACCGCTTTTTACCCCAGGACGAGAAAACTGAGTCCGGGGCATTCCCGCTCGCGTTTTCTTGGGACGAGCTCCGGAAGTCCTCGAGCTCAGCCCGTTTCCTTCGCTGCAAGTGCATTTCCAGTGGTTTCTGACACCGGACGAGCGTTCGCCACTCGTTGGAAGCTTCGGCCATCTTTTGGACCGTTTTGGGTCGCACCACAGTTCTCCCTCCAACGAGCTCGCTTCCCGACCTATACCTCCGGAAAACGTGTCAGGGAGCATGCCAGGAGTGTGGGTTGAAGTCCTCGGAGCACGAGACCCGAAGATCGAAAGACTTATGACCAATACGGAGCAAAGGGAAGAAACCGTCGGGGGACCGCTTTTTACCCCAGGACGAGAAAACTGAGTCCGGGGCATTCCCGCTCGCGTTTTCTTGGGACGAGCACCGGAAGTCCTCGAGCTCAGCCCGTTTCCTTCGCTGCAAGTGCATTTCCAGTGGTTTCTGACACCGGACGAGCGTTCGCCACTCGTTGGAAGCTTCGGCCATCTTTTGGACCGTTTTGGGTCGCACCACAGTTCTCCCTCCAACGAGCTCGCTTCCCGACCTATACCTCCGGAAAACGTGTCAGGGAGCATGCCAGGAGTGTGGGTTGAAGTCCTCGGAGCACGAGACCCGAAGATCGAAAGACTTATGACCAATACGGAGCAAAGGGAAGAAACCGTCGGGGGACCGCTTTTTACCCCAGGACGAGAAAACTGAGTCCGGGGCATTCCCGCTCGCGTTTTCTTGGGACGAGCACCGGAAGTCCTCGAGCTCAGCCCGTTTCCTTCGCTGCAAGTGCATTTCCAGTGGTTTCTGACACCGGACGAGCGTTCGCCACTCGTTGGAAGCTTCGGCCATCTTTTGGACCGTTTTGGGTCGCACCACAGTTCTCCCTCCAACGAGCTCGCTTCCCGACCTATACCTCCGGAAAACGTGTCAGGGAGCATGCCAGGAGTGTGGGTTGAAGTCCTCGGAGCACGAGACCCGAAGATCGAAAGACTTATGACCAATACGGAGCAAAGGGAAGAAACCGTCGGGGGACCGCTTTTTACCCCAGGACGAGAAAACTGAGTCCGGGGCATTCCCGCTCGCGTTTTCTTGGGACGAGCTCCGGAAGTCCTCGAGCTCAGCCCGTTTCCTTCGCTGCAAGTGCATTTCCAGTGGTTTCTGACACCGGACGAGCGTTCGCCACTCGTTGGAAGCTTCGGCCATCTTTTGGACCGTTTTGGGTCGCACCACAGTTCTCCCTCCAACGAGCTCGCTTCCCGACCTATACCTCCGGAAAACGTGTCAGGGAGCATGCCAGGAGTGTGGGTTGAAGTCCTCGGAGCACGAGACCCGAAGATCGAAAGACTTATGACCAATACGGAGCAAAGGGAAGAAACCGTCGGGGGACCGCTTTTTACCCCAGGACGAGAAAACTGAGTCCGGGGCATTCCCGCTCGCGTTTTCTTGGGACGAGCACCGGAAGTCCTCGAGCTCAGCCCGTTTCCTTCGCTGCAAGTGCATTTCCAGTGGTTTCTGACACCGGACGAGCGTTCGCCACTCGTTGGAAGCTTCGGCCATCTTTTGGACCGTTTTGGGTCGCACCACAGTTCTCCCTCCAACGAGCTCGCTTCCCGACCTATACCTCCGGAAAACGTGTCAGGGAGCATGCCAGGAGTGTGGGTTGAAGTCCTCGGAGCACGAGACCCGAAGATCGAAAGACTTATGACCAATACGGAGCAAAGGGAAGAAACCGTCGGGGGACCGCTTTTTACCCCAGGACGAGAAAACTGAGTCCGGGGCATTCCCGCTCGCGTTTTCTTGGGACGAGCACCGGAAGTCCTCGAGCTCAGCCCGTTTCCTTCGCTGCAAGTGCATTTCCAGTGGTTTCTGACACCGGACGAGCGTTCGCCACTCGTTGGAAGCTTCGGCCATCTTTTGGACCGTTTTGGGTCGCACCACAGTTCTCCCTCCAACGAGCTCGCTTCCCGACCTATACCTCCGGAAAACGTGTCAGGGAGCATGCCAGGAGTGTGGGTTGAAGTCCTCGGAGCACGAGACCCGAAGATCGAAAGACTTATGACCAATACGGAGCAAAGGGAAGAAACCGTCGGGGGACCGCTTTTTACCCCAGGACGAGAAAACTGAGTCCGGGGCATTCCCGCTCGCGTTTTCTTGGGACGAGCACCGGAAGTCCTCGAGCTCAGCCCGTTTCCTTCGCTGCAAGTGCATTTCCAGTGGTTTCTGACACCGGACGAGCGTTCGCCACTCGTTGTAAGCTTCGGCCATCTTTTGGACCGTTTTGGGTCGCACCACAGTTCTCCCTCCAACGAGCTCGCTTCCCGACCTATACCTCCGGAAAACGTGTCAGGGAGCATGCCAGGAGTGTGGGTTGAAGTCCTCGGAGCACGAGACCCGAAGATCGAAAGACTTATGACCAATACGGAGCAAAGGGAAGAAACCGTCGGGGGACCGCTTTTTACCCCAGGACGAGAAAACTGAGTCCGGGGCATTCCCGCTCGCGTTTTCTTGGGACGAGCACCGGAAGTCCTCGAGCTCAGCCCGTTTCCTTCGCCGCAAGTGCATTTCCAGTGGTTTCTGACACCGGACGAGCGTTCGCCACTCGTTGGAAGCTTCGGCCATCTTTTGGACCGTTTTGGGTCGCACCACAGTTCTCCCTCCAACGAGCTCGCTTCCCGACCTATACCTCCGGAAAACGTGTCAGGGAGCATGCCAGGAGTGTGGGTTGAAGTCCTCGGAGCACGAGACCCGAAGATCGAAAGACTTATGACCAATACGGAGCAAAGGGAAGAAACCGTCGGGGGACCGCTTTTTACCCCAGGACGAGAAAACTGAGTCCGGGGCATTCCCGCTCGCGTTTTCTTGGGACGAGCACCGGAAGTCCTCGAGCTCAGCCCGTTTCCTTCGCTGCAAGTGCATTTCCAGTGGTTTCTGACACCGGACGAGCGTTCGCCACTCGTTGGAAGCTTCGGCCATCTTTTGGACCGTTTTGGGTCGCACCACAGTTCTCCCTCCAACGAGCTCGCTTCCCGACCTATACCTCCGGAAAACGTGTCAGGGAGCATGCCAGGAGTGTGGGTTGAAGTCCTCGGAGCACGAGACCCGAAGATCGAAAGACTTATGACCAATACGGAGCAAAGGGAAGAAACCGTCGGGGGACCGCTTTTTACCCCAGGACGAGAAAACTGAGTCCGGGGCATTCCCGCTCGCGTTTTCTTGGGACGAGCACCGGAAGTCCTCGAGCTCAGCCCGTTTCCTTCGCTGCAAGTGCATTTCCAGTGGTTTCTGACACCGGACGAGCGTTCGCCACTCGTTGGAAGCTTCGGCCATCTTTTGGACCGTTTTGGGTCGCACCACAGTTCTCCCTCCAACGAGCTCGCTTCCCGACCTATACCTCCGGAAAACGTGTCAGGGAGCATGCCAGGAGTGTGGGTTGAAGTCCTCGGAGCACGAGACCCGAAGATCGAAAGACTTATGACCAATACGGAGCAAAGGGAAGAAACCGTCGGGGGACCGCTTTTTACCCCAGGACGAGAAAACTGAGTCCGGGGCATTCCCGCTCGCGTTTTCTTGGGACGAGCACCGGAAGTCCTCGAGCTCAGCCCGTTTCCTTCGCTGCAAGTGCATTTCCAGTGGTTTCTGACACCGGACGAGCGTTCGCCACTCGTTGGAAGCTTCGGCCATCTTTTGGACCGTTTTGGGTCGCACCACAGTTCTCCCTCCAACGAGCTCGCTTCCCGACCTATACCTCCGGAAAACGTGTCAGGGAGCATGCCAGGAGTGTGGGTTGAAGTCCTCGGAGCACGAGACCCGAAGATCGAAAGACTTATGACCAATACGGAGCAAAGGGAAGAAACCGTCGGGGGACCGCTTTTTACCCCAGGACGAGAAAACTGAGTCCGGGGCATTCCCGCTCGCGTTTTCTTGGGACGAGCACCGGAAGTCCTCGAGCTCAGCCCGTTTCCTTCTCTGCAAGTGCATTTCCAGTGGTTTCTGACACCGGACGAGCGTTCGCCACTCGTTGGAAGCTTCGGCCATCTTTTGGACCGTTTTGGGTCGCACCACAGTTCTCCCTCCAACGAGCTCGCTTCCCGACCTATACCTCCGGAAAACGTGTCAGGGAGCATGCCAGGAGTGTGGGTTGAAGTCCTCGGAGCACGAGACCCGAAGATCGAAAGACTTATGACCAATACGGAGCAAAGGGAAGAAACCGTCGGGGGACCGCTTTTTACCCCAGGACGAGAAAACTGAGTCCGGGGCATTCCCGCTCGCGTTTTCTTGGGACGAGCACCGGAAGTCCTCGAGCTCAGCCCGTTTCCTTCGCTGCAAGTGCATTTCCAGTGGTTTCTGACACCGGACGAGCGTTCGCCACTCGTTGTAAGCTTCGGCCATCTTTTGGACCGTTTTGGGTCGCACCACAGTTCTCCCTCCAACGAGCTCGCTTCCCGACCTATACCTCCGGAAAACGTGTCAGGGAGCATGCCAGGAGTGTGGGTTGAAGTCCTCGGAGCACGAGACCCGAAGATCGAAAGACTTATGACCAATACGGAGCAAAGGGAAGAAACCGTCGGGGGACCGCTTTTTACCCCAGGACGAGAAAACTGAGTCCGGGGCATTCCCGCTCGCGTTTTCTTGGGACGAGCACCGGAAGTCCTCGAGCTCAGCCCGTTTCCTTCGCCGCAAGTGCATTTCCAGTGGTTTCTGACACCGGACGAGCGTTCGCCACTCGTTGGAAGCTTCGGCCATCTTTTGGACCGTTTTGGGTCGCACCACAGTTCTCCCTCCAACGAGCTCGCTTCCCGACCTATACCTCCGGAAAACGTGTCAGGGAGCATGCCAGGAGTGTGGGTTGAAGTCCTCGGAGCACGAGACCCGAAGATCGAAAGACTTATGACCAATACGGAGCAAAGGGAAGAAACCGTCGGGGGACCGCTTTTTACCCCAGGACGAGAAAACTGAGTCCGGGGCATTCCCGCTCGCGTTTTCTTGGGACGAGCACCGGAAGTCCTCGAGCTCAGCCCGTTTGCTTCGCCGCAAGTGCATTTCCAGTGGTTTCTGACACCGGACGAGCGTTCGCCACTCGTTGGAAGCTTCGGCCATCTTTTGGACCGTTTTGGGTCGCACCACAGTTCTCCCTCCAACGAGCTCGCTTCCCGACCTATACCTCCGGAAAACGTGTCAGGGAGCATGCCAGGAGTGTGGGTTGAAGTCCTCGGAGCACGAGACCCGAAGATCGAAAGACTTATGACCAATACGGAGCAAAGGGAAGAAACCGTCGGGGGACCGCTTTTTACCCCAGGACGAGAAAACTGAGTCCGGGGCATTCCCGCTCGCGTTTTCTTGGGACGAGCACCGGAAGTCCTCGAGCTCAGCCCGTTTCCTTCGCTGCAAGTGCATTTCCAGTGGTTTCTGACACCGGACGAGCGTTCGCCACTCGTTGGAAGCTTCGGCCATCTTTTGGACCGTTTTGGGTCGCACCACAGTTCTCCCTCCAACGAGCTCGCTTCCCGACCTATACCTCTGGAAAACGTGTCAGGGAGCATGCCAGGAGTGTGGGTTGAAGTCCTCGGAGCACGAGACCCGAAGATCGAAAGACTTATGACCAATACGGAGCAAAGGGAAGAAACCGTCGGGGGACCGCTTTTTACCCCAGGACGAGAAAACTGAGTCCGGGGCATTCCCGCTCGCGTTTTCTTGGGACGAGCACCGGAAGTCCTCGAGCTCAGCCCGTTTCCTTCGCTGCAAGTGCATTTCCAGTGGTTTCTGACACCGGACGAGCGTTCGCCACTCGTTGGAAGCTTCGGCCATCTTTTGGACCGTTTTGGGTCGCACCACAGTTCTCCCTCCAACGAGCTCGCTTCCCGACCTATACCTCTGGAAAACGTGTCAGGGAGCATGCCAGGAGTGTGGGTTGAAGTCCTCGGAGCACGAGACCCGAAGATCGAAAGACTTATGACCAATACGGAGCAAAGGGAAGAAACCGTCGGGGGACCGCTTTTTACCCCAGGACGAGAAAACTGAGTCCGGGGCATTCCCGCTCGCGTTTTCTTGGGACGAGCACCGGAAGTCCTCGAGCTCAGCCCGTTTCCTTCGCTGCAAGTGCATTTCCAGTGGTTTCTGACACCGGACGAGCGTTCGCCACTCGTTGGAAGCTTCGGCCATCTTTTGGACCGTTTTGGGTCGCACCACAGTTCTCCCTCCAACGAGCTCGCTTCCCGACCTATACCTCTGGAAAACGTGTCAGGGAGCATGCCAGGAGTGTGGGTTGAAGTCCTCGGAGCACGAGACCCGAAGATCGAAAGACTTATGACCAATACGGAGCAAAGGGAAGAAACCGTCGGGGGACCGCTTTTTACCCCAGGACGAGAAAACTGAGTCCGGGGCATTCCCGCTCGCGTTTTCTTGGGACGAGCACCGGAAGTCCTCGAGCTCAGCCCGTTTGCTTCGCCGCAAGTGCATTTCCAGTGGTTTCTGACACCGGACGAGCGTTCGCCACTCGTTGGAAGCTTCGGCCATCTTTTGGACCGTTTTGGGTCGCACCACAGTTCTCCCTCCAACGAGCTCGCTTCCCGACCTATACCTCCGGAAAACGTGTCAGGGAGCATGCCAGGAGTGTGGGTTGAAGTCCTCGGAGCACGAGACCCGAAGATCGAAAGACTTATGACCAATACGGAGCAAAGGGAAGAAACCGTCGGGGGACCGCTTTTTACCCCAGGACGAGAAAACTGAGTCCGGGGCATTCCCGCTCGCGTTTTCTTGGGACGAGCACCGGAAGTCCTCGAGCTCAGCCCGTTTCCTTCGCCGCAAGTGCATTTCCAGTGGTTTCTGACACCGGACGAGCGTTCGCCACTCGTTGGAAGCTTCGGCCATCTTTTGGACCGTTTTGGGTCGCACCACAGTTCTCCCTCCAACGAGCTCGCTTCCCGACCTATACCTCCGGAAAACGTGTCAGGGAGCATGCCAGGAGTGTGGGTTGAAGTCCTCGGAGCACGAGACCCGAAGATCGAAAGACTTATGACCAATACGGAGCAAAGGGAAGAAACCGTCGGGGGACCGCTTTTTACCCCAGGACGAGAAAACTGAGTCCGGGGCATTCCCGCTCGCGTTTTCTTGGGACGAGCACCGGAAGTCCTCGAGCTCAGCCCGTTTCCTTCGCTGCAAGTGCATTTCCAGTGGTTTCTGACACCGGACGAGCGTTCGCCACTCGTTGGAAGCTTCGGCCATCTTTTGGACCGTTTTGGGTCGCACCACAGTTCTCCCTCCAACGAGCTCGCTTCCCGACCTATACCTCCGGAAAACGTGTCAGGGAGCATGCCAGGAGTGTGGGTTGAAGTCCTCGGAGCACGAGACCCGAAGATCGAAAGACTTATGACCAATACGGAGCAAAGGGAAGAAACCGTCGGGGGACCGCTTTTTACCCCAGGACGAGAAAACTGAGTCCGGGGCATTCCCGCTCGCGTTTTCTTGGGACGAGCACCGGAAGTCCTCGAGCTCAGCCCGTTTCCTTCGCCGCAAGTGCATTTCCAGTGGTTTCTGACACCGGACGAGCGTTCGCCACTCGTTGGAAGCTTCGGCCATCTTTTGGACCGTTTTGGGTCGCACCACAGTTCTCCCTCCAACGAGCTCGCTTCCCGACCTATACCTCCGGAAAACGTGTCAGGGAGCATGCCAGGAGTGTGGGTTGAAGTCCTCGGAGCACGAGACCCGAAGATCGAAAGACTTATGACCAATACGGAGCAAAGGGAAGAAACCGTCGGGGGACCGCTTTTTACCCCAGGACGAGAAAACTGAGTCCGGGGCATTCCCGCTCGCGTTTTCTTGGGACGAGCACCGGAAGTCCTCGAGCTCAGCCCGTTTCCTTCGCTGCAAGTGCATTTCCAGTGGTTTCTGACACCGGACGAGCGTTCGCCACTCGTTGGAAGCTTCGGCCATCTTTTGGACCGTTTTGGGTCGCACCACAGTTCTCCCTCCAACGAGCTCGCTTCCCGACCTATACCTCCGGAAAACGTGTCAGGGAGCATGCCAGGAGTGTGGGTTGAAGTCCTCGGAGCACGAGACCCGAAGATCGAAAGACTTATGACCAATACGGAGCAAAGGGAAGAAACCGTCGGGGGACCGCTTTTTACCCCAGGACGAGAAAACTGAGTCCGGGGCATTCCCGCTCGCGTTTTCTTGGGACGAGCACCGGAAGTCCTCGAGCTCAGCCCGTTTCCTTCGCCGCAAGTGCATTTCCAGTGGTTTCTGACACCGGACGAGCGTTCGCCACTCGTTGGAAGCTTCGGCCATCTTTTGGACCGTTTGGGGTCGCACCACAGTTCTCCCTCCAACGAGCTCGCTTCCCGACCTATACCTCCGGAAAACGTGTCAGGGAGCATGCCAGGAGTGTGGGTTGAAGTCCTCGGAGCACGAGACCCGAAGATCGAAAGACTTATGACCAATACGGAGCAAAGGGAAGAAACCGTCGGGGGACCGCTTTTTACCCCAGGACGAGAAAACTGAGTCCGGGGCATTCCCGCTCGCGTTTTCTTGGGACGAGCACCGGAAGTCCTCGAGCTCAGCCCGTTTCCTTCGCTGCAAGTGCATTTCCAGTGGTTTCTGACACCGGACGAGCGTTCGCCACTCGTTGGAAGCTTCGGCCATCTTTTGGACCGTTTTGGGTCGCACCACAGTTCTCCCTCCAACGAGCTCGCTTCCCGACCTATACCTCCGGAAAACGTGTCAGGGAGCATGCCAGGAGTGTGGGTTGAAGTCCTCAGAGCACGAGACCCGAAGATCGAAAGACTTATGACCAATACGGAGCAAAGGGAAGAAACCGTCGGGGGACCGCTTTTTACCCCAGGACGAGAAAACTGAGTCCGGGGCATTCCCGCTCGCGTTTTCTTGGGACGAGCACCGGAAGTCCTCGAGCTCAGCCCGTTTCCTTCGCCGCAAGTGCATTTCCAGTGGTTTCTGACACCGGACGAGCGTTCGCCACTCGTTGGAAGCTTCGGCCATCTTTTGGACCGTTTGGGGTCGCACCACAGTTCTCCCTCCAACGAGCTCGCTTCCCGACCTATACCTCCGGAAAACGTGTCAGGGAGCATGCCAGGAGTGTGGGTTGAAGTCCTCGGAGCACGAGACCCGAAGATCGAAAGACTTATGACCAATACGGAGCAAAGGGAAGAAACCGTCGGGGGACCGCTTTTTACCCCAGGACGAGAAAACTGAGTCCGGGGCATTCCCGCTCGCGTTTTCTTGGGACGAGCACCGGAAGTCCTCGAGCTCAGCCCGTTTCCTTCGCCGCAAGTGCATTTCCAGTGGTTTCTGACACCGGACGAGCGTTCGCCACTCGTTGGAAGCTTCGGCCATCTTTTGGACCGTTTTGGGTCGCACCACAGTTCTCCCTCCAACGAGCTCGCTTCCCGACCTATACCTCCGGAAAACGTGTCAGGGAGCATGCCAGGAATGTGGGTTGAAGTCCTCGGAGCACGAGACCCGAAGATCGAAAGACTTATGACCAATACGGAGCAAAGGGAAGAAACCGTCGGGGGACCGCTTTTTACCCCAGGACGAGAAAACTGAGTCCGGGGCATTCCCGCTCGCGTTTTCTTGGGACGAGCACCGGAAGTCCTCGAGCTCAGCCCGTTTCCTTCGCCGCAAGTGCATTTCCAGTGGTTTCTGACACCGGACGAGCGTTCGCCACTCGTTAGAAGCTTCGGCCATCTTTTGGACCGTTTGGGGTCGCACCACAGTTCTCCCTCCAACGAGCTCGCTTCCCGACCTATACCTCCGGAAAACGTGTCAGGGAGCATGCCAGGAGTGTGGGTTGAAGTCCTCGGAGCACGAGACCCGAAGATCGAAAGACTTATGACCAATACGGAGCAAAGGGAAGAAACCGTCGGGGGACCGCTTTTTACCCCAGGACGAGAAAACTGAGTCCGGGGCATTCCCGCTCGCGTTTTCTTGGGACGAGCACCGGAAGTCCTCGAGCTCAGCCCGTTTCCTTCGCTGCAAGTGCATTTCCAGTGGTTTCTGACACCGGACGAGCGTTCGCCACTCGTTGGAAGCTTCGGCCATCTTTTGGACCGTTTTGGGTCGCACCACAGTTCTCCCTCCAACGAGCTCGCTTCCCGACCTATACCTCCGGAAAACGTGTCAGGGAGCATGCCAGGAGTGTGGGTTGAAGTCCTCGGAGCACGAGACCCGAAGATCGAAAGACTTATGACCAATACGGAGCAAAGGGAAGAAACCGTCGGGGGACCGCTTTTTACCCCAGGACGAGAAAACTGAGTCCGGGGCATTCCCGCTCGCGTTTTCTTGGGACGAGCACCGGAAGTCCTCGAGCTCAGCCCGTTTCCTTCGCCGCAAGTGCATTTCCAGTGGTTTCTGACACCGGACGAGCGTTCGCCACTCGTTGGAAGCTTCGGCCATCTTTTGGACCGTTTTGGGTCGCACCACAGTTCTCCCTCCAACGAGCTCGCTTCCCGACCTATACCTCCGGAAAACGTGTCAGGGAGCATGCCAGGAGTGTGGGTTGAAGTCCTCGGAGCACGAGACCCGAAGATCGAAAGACTTATGACCAATACGGAGCAAAGGGAAGAAACCGTCGGGGGACCGCTTTTTACCCCAGGACGAGAAAACTGAGTCCGGGGCATTCCCGCTCGCGTTTTCTTGGGACGAGCACCGGAAGTCCTCGAGCTCAGCCCGTTTCCTTCGCTGCAAGTGCATTTCCAGTGGTTTCTGACACCGGACGAGCGTTCGCCACTCGTTGGAAGCTTCGGCCATCTTTTGGACCGTTTTGGGTCGCACCACAGTTCTCCCTCCAACGAGCTCGCTTCCCGACCTATACCTCCGGAAAACGTGTCAGGGAGCATGCCAGGAGTGTGGGTTGAAGTCCTCGGAGCACGAGACCCGAAGATCGAAAGACTTATGACCAATACGGAGCAAAGGGAAGAAACCGTCGGGGGACCGCTTTTTACCCCAGGACGAGAAAACTGAGTCCGGGGCATTCCCGCTCGCGTTTTCTTGGGACGAGCACCGGAAGTCCTCGAGCTCAGCCCGTTTCCTTCGCTGCAAGTGCATTTCCAGTGGTTTCCGACACCGGACGAGCGTTCGCCACTCGTTGGAAGCTTCGGCCATCTTTTGGACCGTTTTGGGTCGCACCACAGTTCTCCCTCCAACGAGCTCGCTTCCCGACCTATACCTCCGGAAAACGTGTCAGGGAGCATGCCAGGAGTGTGGGTTGAAGTCCTCGGAGCACGAGACCCGAAGATCGAAAGACTTATGACCAATACGGAGCAAAGGGAAGAAACCGTCGGGGGACCGCTTTTTACCCCAGGACGAGAAAACTGAGTCCGGGGCATTCCCGCTCGCGTTTTCTTGGGACGAGCACCGGAAGTCCTCGAGCTCAGCCCGTTTCCTTCGCTCCAAGTGCATTTCCAGTGGTTTCTGACACCGGACGAGCGTTCGCCACTCGTTGGAAGCTTCGGCCATCTTTTGGACCGTTTTGGGTCGCACCACAGTTCTCCCTCCAACGAGCTCGCTTCCCGACCTATACCTCCGGAAAACGTGTCAGGGAGCATGCCAGGAGTGTGGGTTGAAGTCCTCGGAGCACGAGACCCGAAGATCGAAAGACTTATGACCAATACGGAGCAAAGGGAAGAAACCGTCGGGGGACCGCTTTTTACCCCAGGACGAGAAAACTGAGTCCGGGGCATTCCCGCTCGCGTTTTCTTGGGACGAGCACCGGAAGTCCTCGAGCTCAGCCCGTTTCCTTCGCCGCAAGTGCATTTCCAGTGGTTTCTGACACCGGACGAGCGTTCGCCACTCGTTGGAAGCTTCGGCCATCTTTTGGACCGTTTTGGGTCGCACCACAGTTCTCCCTCCAACGAGCTCGCTTCCCGACCTATACCTCCGGAAAACGTGTCAGGGAGCATGCCAGGAGTGTGGGTTGAAGTCCTCGGAGCACGAGACCCGAAGATCGAAAGACTTATGACCAATACGGAGCAAAGGGAAGAAACCGTCGGGGGACCGCTTTTTACCGCAGGACGAGAAAACTGAGTCCGGGGCATTCGCGCTCGCGTTTTCTTGGGACGAGCACCGGAAGTCCTCGAGCTCAGCCCGTTTCCTTCGCTGCAAGTGCATTTCCAGTGGTTTCTGACACCGGACGAGCGTTCGCCACTCGTTGGAAGCTTCGGCCATCTTTTGGACCGTTTTGGGTCGCACCACAGTTCTCCCTCCAACGAGCTCGCTTCCCGACCTATACCTCCGGAAAACGTGTCAGGGAGCATGCCAGGAGTGTGGGTTGAAGTCCTCGGAGCACGAGACCCGAAGATCGAAAGACTTATGACCAATACGGAGCAAAGGGAAGAAACCGTCGGGGGACCGCTTTTTACCCCAGGACGAGAAAACTGAGTCCGGGGCATTCCCGCTCGCGTTTTCTTGGGACGAGCACCGGAAGTCCTCGAGCTCAGCCCGTTTCCTTCGCCGCAAGTGCATTTCCAGTGGTTTCTGACACCGGACGAGCGTTCGCCACTCGTTGGAAGCTTCGGCCATCTTTTGGACCGTTTTGGGTCGCACCACAGTTCTCCCTCCAACGAGCTCGCTTCCCGACCTATACCTCCGGAAAACGTGTCAGGGAGCATGCCAGGAGTGTGGGTTGAAGTCCTCGGAGCACGAGACCCGAAGATCGAAAGACTTATGACCAATACGGAGCAAAGGGAAGAAACCGTCGGGGGATCGCTTTTTACCCCAGGACGAGAAAACTGAGTCCGGGGCATTCCCGCTCGCGTTTTCTTGGGACGAGCACCGGAAGTCCTCGAGCTCAGCCCGTTTCCTTCGCTGCAAGTGCATTTCCAGTGGTTTCTGACACCGGACGAGCGTTCGCCACTCGTTGGAAGCTTCGGCCATCTTTTGGACCGTTTTGGGTCGCACCACAGTTCTCCCTCCAACGAGCTCGCTTCCCGACCTATACCTCCGGAAAACGTGTCAGGGAGCATGCCAGGAGTGTGGGTTGAAGTCCTCGGAGCACGAGACCCGAAGATCGAAAGACTTATGACCAATACGGAGCAAAGGGAAGAAACCGTCGGGGGACCGCTTTTTAGCCCAGGACGAGAAAACTGAGTCCGGGGCATTCCCGCTCGCGTTTTCTTGGGACGAGCACCGAAAGTCCTCGAGCTCAGCCCGTTTCCTTCGCTGCAAGTGCATTTCCAGTGGTTTCTGACACCGGACGAGCGTTCGCCACTCGTTGGAAGCTTCGGCCATCTTTTGGACCGTTTTGGGTCGCACCACAGTTCTCCCTCCAACGAGCTCGCTTCCCGACCTATACCTCCGGAAAACGTGTCAGGGAGCATGCCAGGAGTGTGGGTTGAAGTCCTCGGAGCACGAGACCCGAAGATCGAAAGACTTATGACCAATACGGAGCAAAGGGAAGAAACCGTCGGGGGACCGCTTTTTACCCCAGGACGAGAAAACTGAGTCCGGGGCATTCCCGCTCGCGTTTTCTTGGGACGAGCACCGGAAGTCCTCGAGCTCAGCCCGTTTCCTTCGCTGCAAGTGCATTTCCAGTGGTTTCGGACACCGGACGAGCGTTCGCCACTCGTTGGAAGCTTCGGCCATCTTTTGGACCGTTTTGGGTCGCACCACAGTTCTCCCTCCAACGAGCTCGCTTCCCAACCTATACCTCCGGAAAACGTGTCAGGGAGCATGCCAGGAGTGTGGGTTGAAGTCCTCGGAGCACGAGACCCGAAGATCGAAAGACTTATGACCAATACGGAGCAAAGGGAAGAAACCGTCGGGGGACCGCTTTTTACCCCAGGACGAGAAAACTGAGTCCGGGGCATTCCCGCTCGCGTTTTCTTGGGACGAGCACCGGAAGTCCTCGAGCTCAGCCCGTTTCCTTCGCCGCAAGTGCATTTCCAGTGGTTTCTGACACCGGACGAGCGTTCGCCACTCGTTGGAAGCTTCGGCCATCTTTTGGACCGTTTTGGGTCGCACCACAGTTCTCCCTCCAACGAGCTCGCTTCCCGACCTATAGATCCGGAAAACGTGTCAGGGAGCATGCCAGGAGTGTGGGTTGAAGTCCTCGGAGCACGAGACCCGAAGATTGAAAGACTTATGACCAATACGGAGCAAAGGGAAGAAACCGTCGGGGGACCGCTTTTTACCCCAGGACGAGAAAACTGAGTCCGGGGCATTCCCGCTCGCGTTTTCTTGGGACGAGCACCGGAAGTCCTCGAGCTCAGCCCGTTTCCTTCGCTGCAAGTGCATTTCCAGTGGTTTCTGACACCGGACGAGCGTTCGCCACTCGTTGGAAGCTTCGGCCATCTTTTGGACCGTTTTGGGTCGCACCACAGTTCTCCCTCCAACGAGCTCGCTTCCCGACCTATACTTCCGGAAAACGTGTCAGGGAGCATGCCAGGAGTGTGGGTTGAAGTCCTCGGAGCACGAGACCCGAAGATCGAAAGACTTATGACCAATACGGAGCAAAGGGAAGAAACCGTCGGGGGACCGCTTTTTACCACAGGACTAGAAAACTGAGTCCGGGGCATTCCCGCTCGCGTTTTCTTGGGACGAGCACCGGAAGTCCTCGAGCTCAGCCCGTTTCCTTCGCTGCAAGTGCATTCCCAGTGGTTTCTGACACCGGACGAGCGTTCGCCACTCGTTGGAAGCTTCGGCCATCTTTTGGACCGTTTTGGGTCGCACCACAGTTCTCCCTCCAACGAGCTCGCTTCCCGACCTATACCTCCGGAAAACGCGTCAGGGAGCATGCCAGGAGTGTGGGTTGAAGTCCTCGGAGCACGAGACCCGAAGATCGAAAGACTTATGACCAATACGGAGCAAAGGGAAGAAACCGTCGGGGGACCGCTTTTTACCCCAGGACGAGAAAACTGAGTCCGGGGCATTCCCGCTCGCGTTTTCTTGGAACGAGCACCGGAAGTCCTCGAGCTCAGCCTGTTTCCTTCGATGCAAGTGCATTTCCAGTGGTTTCTGACACCGGACGAGCGTTCGCCACTCGTTGGAAGCTTCGGCCATCTTTTGGACCGTTTTGGGTCGTGCCACAGTTCTCCCTTCAACGAGCTCGCTTCCCGACCTATACCTCCGGAAAACGTGTCAGGGAGCATGCCAGGAGTGTGGGTTGAAGTCCTCGGAGCACGAGACCCGAAGATCGAAAGACTTATGACCAATACGGAGCAAAGGGAAGAAACCGTCGGGGGACCGCTTTTTACCACAGGACTAGAAAACTGAGTCCGGGGCATTCCCGCTCGCGTTTTCTTGGGACGAGCACCGGAAGTCCTCGAGCTCAGCCCGTTTCCTTCGCTGCAAGTGCATTCCCAGTGGTTTCTGACACCGGACGAGCGTTCGCCACTCGTTGGAAGCTTCGGCCATCTTTTGGACCGTTTTGGGTCGCACCACAGTTCTCCCTCCAACGAGCTCGCTTCCCGACCTATACCTCCGGAAAACGCGTCAGGGAGCATGCCAGGAGTGTGGGTTGAAGTCCTCGGAGCACGAGACCCGAAGATCGAAAGACTTATGACCAATACGGAGCAAAGGGAAGAAACCGTCGGGGGACCGCTTTTTACCCCAGGACGAGAAAACTGAGTCCGGGGCATTCCCGCTCGCGTTTTCTTGGGACGAGCACCGGAAGTCCTCGAGCTCAGCCCGTTTCCTTCGCTGCAAGTACATTTCCAGTGGTTTCTGACACCGGACGAGCGTTCGCCACTCGTTGGAAGCTTCGGCCATCTTTTGGACCGTTTTGGGTCGCGCCACAGTTCTCTCTTCAACGAGCTCGCTTCCCGACCTATACCTCCGGAAAACGTGTCAGGGAGCATGCCAGGAGTGTGGGTTGAAGTCCTCGGAGCACGAGACCCGAAGATCGAAAGACTTATGACCAATACGGAGCAAAGGGAAGAAACCGTCGGGGGACCGCTTTTTACCCCAGGACGAGAAAACTGAGTCCGGGGCATTCCCGCTCGCGTTTTCTTGGGACGAGCACCGGAAGTCCTCGAGCTCAGCCCGTTTCCTTCGCTGCAAGTGCATTTCCAGTGGTTTCTGACACCGGACGAGCGTTCGCCACTCGTTGGAAGCTTCGGCCATCTTTTGGACCGTTTTGGGTCGCACCACAGTTCTCCCTCCAACGAGCTCGCTTCCCGACCTATACCTCCGAAAAACGTGTCAGGGAGCATGCCAGGAGTGTGGGTTGAAGTCCTCGGAGCACGAGACCCGAAGATCGAAAGACTTATGACCAATACGGAGCAAAGGGAAGAAACCGTCGGGGGACCGCTTTTTACCCCAGGACTAGAAAACTGAGTCCGGGGCATTCCCGCTCGCGTTTTCTTGGGACGAGCACCGGAAGTCCTCGAGCTCAGCCCGTTTCCTTCGCTGCAAGTGCATTTCCAGTGGTTTCTGACACCGGACGAGCGTTCGCCACTCGTTGGAAGCTTCGGCCATCTTTTGGACCGTTTTGGGTCGCACCACAGTTCTCCCTCCAACGAGCTCGCTTCCCGACCTATACCTCCAGAAAACGCGTCAGGGAGCATGCCAGGAGTGTGGGTTGAAGTCCTCGGAGCACGAGACCCGAAGATCGAAAGACTTATGACCAATACGGAGCAAAGGGAAGAAACCGTCGGGGGACCGCTTTTTACCCCAGGACGAGAAAACTTAGTCCGGGGCATTCCCGCTCGCGTTTTCTTGGGACGAGCACCGGAAGTCCTCGAGCTCAGCCCGTTTCCTTCGCTGCAAGTGCATTTCCAGTGGTTTCTGACACCGGACGAGCGTTCGCCACCCGTTGGAAGCTTCGACCATCTTTTGGACCGTTTTGGGTCGCACCACAGTTCTCCCTCCAACGAGCTCGCTTCCCGACCTATACCTCCGTAAAACGTGTCAGGGAGCATGCCAGGAGTGTGGGTTGAAGTCCTCGGAGCACGAGACCCGAAGATCGAAAGACTTATGACCAATACGGAGCAAAGGGAAGAAACCGTCGGGGGACCGCTTTTTACCCCAGGACTAGAAAACTGAGTCCGGGGCATTCCCGCTCGCGTTTTCTTGGGACGAGCACCGGAAGTCCTCGAGCTCAGCCCGTTTCCTTCGCTGCAAGTGCATTTCCAGTGGTTTCTGACACCGGACGAGCGTTCGCCACTCGTTGGAAGCTTCGGCCATCTTTTGGACCGTTTTGGGTCGCACCACAGTTCTCCCTCCAACGAGCTCGCTTCCCGACCTATACCTCCGGAAAACGTGTCAGGGAGCATGCCAGGAGTGTGGGTTGAAGTCCTCGGAGCACGAGACCCGAAGATCGAAAGACTTATGACCAATACGGAGCAAAGGGAAGAAACCGTCGGGGGACCGCTTTTTACCCCAGGACGAGAAAACTGAGTCCGGGGCATTCCCGCTCGCGTTTTCTTGGGACGAGCACCGGAAGTCCTCGAGCTCAGCCCGTTTCCTTCGCTGCAAGTGCATTTCCAGTGGTTTCTGACACCGGACGAGCGTTCGCCACCCGTTGGAAGCTTCGGCCATCTTTTGGACCGTTTTGGGTCGCACCACAGTTCTCCCTCCAACGAGCTCGCTTCCCGACCTATACCTCTGGAAAACGTGTCAGGGAGCATGCCAGGAGTGTGGGTTGAAGTCCTCGGAGCACGAGGCCCGAACATCGAAAGACTTATGACCAATACGGAGCAAAGGGAAGAAACCGTCGGGGGACCGCTTTTTACCCCAGGACGAGAAAACTGAGTCCGGGGCATTCCCGCTCGCGTTTTCTTGGGACGAGCACCGGAAGTCCTCGAGCTCAGCCCGTTTCCTTCGCTGCAAGTGCATTTCCAGTGGTTTCTGACACCGGACGAGCGTTCGCCACCCGTTGGAAGCTTCGGCCATCTTTTGGACCGTTTTGGGTCGCACCACAGTTCTCCCTCCAACGAGCTCGCTTCCCGACCTATACCTCCGGAAAACGTGTCAGGGAGCATGTCAGGAGTGTGGGTTGAAGTCCTCGGAGCACGAGACCCGAAGATCGAAAGACTTGTGACCAATACGGAGCAAAGGGAAGAAACCGTCGGGGGACCGCTTTTTACCCCAGGACGAGAAAACTGAGTCCGGGGCATTCCCGCTCGCGTTTTCTTAGGACGAGCACCGGAAGTCCTCGAGCTCAGCCCGTTTCCTTCGCTGCAAGTGCATTTCCAGTGGTTTCTGACACCGGACGAGCGTTCGCCACTCGATGGAAGCTTCGGCCATCTTTTGGACCGTTTTGGGTCGCACCACAGTTCTCCCTCCAACGAGCTCGCTTCCCGACCTATACCTCCGGAAAACGTGTCAGGGAGCATGCCAGGAGTGTGGGTTGAAGTCCTCGGAGCACGAGACCCGAAGATCGAAAGACTTATGACCAATACGGAGCAAAGGGAAGAAACCGTCGGGGGACCGCTTTTTACCCCAGGACGAGAAAACTGAGTCCGGGGCATTCCCGCTCGCGTTTTCTTGGGACGAGCACCGGAGGTCCTCGAGCTCAGCCCGTTTCCTTCGCTGCAAGTGCATTTCCAGTGGTTTCGGACACCGGACGAGCGTTCGCCACCCGTTGGAAGCTTCGGCCATCTTTTGGACCGTTTTGGGTCGCACCACAGTTCTCCCTCCAACGAGCTCGCTTCCCGACCTATACCTCCGGAAAACGTGTCAGGGAGCATGCCAGGAGTGTGGGTTGAAGTCCTCGGAGCACGAGACCCGAAGATCGAAAGACTTATGACCAATACGGAGCAAAGGGAAGAAACCGTCGGGGGACCGCTTTTTACCCCAGGACGAGAAAACTGAGTCCGGGGCATTCCCGCTCGCGTTTTCTTGGGACGAGCACCGGAGGTCCTCGAGCTCAGCCCGTTTCCTTCGCTGCAAGTGCATTTCCAGTGGTTTCGGACACCGGACGAGCGTTCGCCACCCGTTGGAAGCTTCGGCCATCTTTTGGACCGTTTTGGGTCGCACCACAGTTCTCCCTCCAACGAGCTCGCTTCCCGACCTATACCTCCGGAAAACGTGTCAGGGAGCATGCCAGGAGTGTGGGTTGAAGTCCTCGGAGCACGAGACCCGAAGATCGAAAGACTTATGACCAATACGGAGCAAAGGGAAGAAACCGTCGGGGGACCGCTTTTTACCCCAGGACGAGAAAACTGAGTCCGGGGCATTCCCGCTCGCGTTTTCTTGGGACGAGCACCGGAGGTCCTCGAGCTCAGCCCGTTTCCTTCGCTGCAAGTGCATTTCCAGTGGTTTCTGACACCGGACGAGAGTTCGCCAACCGTTGGAAGCTTCGGCCATCTTTTGGACCGTTTTGGGTCGCACCACAGTTCTCCCTCCAACGAGCTCGCTTCCCGACCTATACCTCTGGAAAACGTGTCAGGGAGCATGCCAGGAGTGTGGGTTGAAGTCCTCGGAGCACGAGACCCGAAGATCGAAAGACTTATGACCAATACGGAGCAAAGGGAAGAAACCGTCGGGGGACCGCTTTTTACCCCAGGACGAGAAAACTGAGTCCGGGGCATTCCCGCTCGCGTTTTCTTGGGACGAGCACCGGAAGTCCTCGAGCTCAGCCCGTTTCCTTCGCTGCAAGTGCATTTCCAGTGGTTTCTGGCACCGGACGAGCGTTCGCCACCCGTTGGAAGCTTCGGCCATCTTTTGGACCGTTTTGGGTCGCACCACAGTTCTCCCTCCAACGAGCTCGCTTCCCGACCTATACCTCCGGAAAACGTGTCAGGGAGCATGCCAGGAGTGTGGGTTGAAGTCCTCGGAGCACGAGACCCGAAGATCGAAAGACTTATGACCAATACGGAGCAAAGGGAAGAAACCGTCGGGGGACCGCTTTTTACCCCAGGACGAGAAAACTGAGTCCGGGGCATTCCCGCTCGCGTTTTCTTGGGACGAGCACCGGAAGTCCTCGAGCTCAGCCCGTTTCCTTCGCTGCAAGTGCATTTCCAGTGGTTTCTGACACCGGACGAGAGTTCGCCAACCGTTGGAAGCTTCGGCCATCTTTTGGACCGTTTTGGGTCGCACCACAGTTCTCCCTCCAACGAGCTCGCTTCCCGACCTATACCTCTGGAAAACGTGTCAGGGAGCATGCCAGGAGTGTGGGTTGAAGTCCTCGGAGCACGAGACCCGAAGATCGAAAGACTTATGACCAATACGGAGCAAAGGGAAGAAACCGTCGGGGGACCGCTTTTTACCCCAGGACGAGAAAACTGAGTCCGGGGCATTCCCGCTCGCGTTTTCTTGGGACGAGCACCGGAGGTCCTCGAGCTCAGCCCGTTTCCTTCGCTGCAAGTGCATTTCCAGTGGTTTCTGACACCGGACGAGCGTTCGCCACCCGTTGGAAGCTTCGGCCATCTTTTGGACCGTTTTGGGTCGCACCACAGTTCTCCCTCCAACGAGCTCGCTTCCCGACCTATACCTCCGGAAAACGTGTCAGGGAGCATGCCAGGAGTGTGGGTTGAAGTCCTCGGAGCACGAGACCCGAAGATCGAAAGACTTATGACCAATACGGAGCAAAGGGAAGAAACCGTCGGGGGACCGCTTTTTACCCCAGGACGAGAAAACTGAGTCCGGGGCATTCCCGCTCGCGTTTTCTTGGGACGAGCACCGGAAGTCCTCGAGCTCAGCCCGTTTCCTTCGCTGCAAGTGCATTTCCAGTGGTTTCTGACACCGGACGAGCGTTCGCCACCCGTTGGAAGCTTCGGCCATCTTTTGGACCGTTTTGGGTCGCACCACAGTTCTCCCTCCAACGAGCTCGCTTCCCGACCTATACCTCCGGAAAACGTGTCAGGGAGCATGCCAGGAGTGTGGGTTGAAGTCCTCGGAGCACGAGACCCGAAGATCGAAAGACTTATGACCAATACGGAGCAAAGGGAAGAAACCGTCGGGGGACCGCTTTTTACCCCAGGACGAGAAAACTGAGTCCGGGGCATTCCCGCTCGCGTTTTCTTGGGACGAGCACCGGAAGTCCTCGAGCTCAGCCCGTTTCCTTCGCTGCAAGTGCATTTCCAGTGGTTTCTGACACCGGACGAGCGTTCGCCACCCGTTGGAAGCTTCGGCCATCTTTTGGACCGTTTTGGGTCGCACCACAGTTCTCCCTCCAACGAGCTCGCTTCCCGACCTATACCTCCGGAAAACGTGTCAGGGAGCATGCCAGGAGTGTGGGTTGAAGTCCTCGGAGCACGAGACCCGAAGATCGAAAGACTTATGACCAATACGGAGCAAAGGGAAGAAACCGTCGGGGGACCGCTTTTTACCCCAGGACGAGAAAACTGAGTCCGGGGCATTCCCGCTCGCGTTTTCTTGGGACGAGCACCGGAAGTCCTCGAGCTCAGCCCGTTTCCTTCGCTGCAAGTGCATTTCCAGTGGTTTCTGGCACCGGACGAGCGTTCGCCACTCGTTGGAAGCTTCGGCCATCTTTTGGACCGTTTTGGGTCGCACCACAGTTCTCCCTCCAACGAGCTCGCTTCCCGACCTATACCTCCGGAAAACGTGTCAGGGAGCATGCCAGGAGTGTGGGTTGAAGTCCTCGGAGCACGAGACCCGAAGATCGAAAGACTTATGACCAATACGGAGCAAAGGGAAGAAACCGTCGGGGGACCGCTTTTTACCCCAGGACGAGAAAACTGAGTCCGGGGCATTCCCGCTCGCGTTTTCTTGGGACGAGCACCGGAAGTCCTCGAGCTTAGCCCGTTTCCTTCGCTGCAAGTGCATTTCCAGTGGTTTCTGACACCGGACGAGAGTTCGCCACCCGTTGGAAGCTTCGGCCATCTTTTGGACCGTTTTGGGTCGCACCACAGTTCTCCCTCCAACGAGCTCGCTTCCCGACCTATACCTCCGGAAAACGTGTCAGGGAGCATGCCAGGAGTGTGGGTTGAAGTCCTCGGAGCACGAGACCCGGAGATCGAAAGACTTATGACCAATACGGAGCAAAGGGAAGAAACCGTCGGGGGACCGCTTTTTACCCCAGGACGAGAAAACTGAGTCCGGGGCATTCCCGCTCGCGTTTTCTTGGGACGAGCACCGGAAGTCCTCGAGCTCAGCCCGTTTCCTTCGCTGCAAGTGCATTTCCAGTGGTTTCTGACACCGGACGAGCGTTCGCCACTCGTTGGAAGCTTCGGCCATCTTTTGGACCGTTTTGGGTCGCACCACAGTTCTCCCTCCAACGAGCTCGCTTCCCGACCTATACCTCCGGAAAACGTGTCAGGGAGCATGCCAGGAGTGTGGGTTGAAGTCCTCGGAGCACGAGACCCGAAGATCGAAAGACTTATGACCAATACGGAGCAAAGGGAAGAAACCGTCGGGGGACCGCTTTTTACCCCAGGACGAGAAAACTGAGTCCGGGGCATTCCCGCTCGCGTTTTCTTGGGACGAGCACCGGAAGTCCTCGAGCTCAGCCCGTTTCCTTCGCTGCAAGTGCATTTCCAGTGGTTTCTGGCACCGGACGAGCGTTCGCCACTCGTTGGAAGCTTCGGCCATCTTTTGGACCGTTTTGGGTCGCACCACAGTTCTCCCTCCAACGAGCTCGCTTCCCGACCTATACCTCCGGAAAACGTGTCAGGGAGCATGCCAGGAGTGTGGGTTGAAGTCCTCGGAGCACGAGACCCGAAGATCGAAAGACTTATGACCAATACGGAGCAAAGGGAAGAAACCGTCGGGGGACCGCTTTTTACCCCAGGACGAGAAAACTGAGTCCGGGGCATTCCCGCTCGCGTTTTCTTGGGACGAGCACCGGAAGTCCTCGAGCTCAGCCCGTTTCCTTCGCTGCAAGTGCATTTCCAGTGGTTTCTGACACCGGACGAGCGTTCGCCACTCGTTGGAAGCTTCGGCCATCTTTTGGACCGTTTTGGGTCGCACCACAGTTCTCCCTCCAACGAGCTCGCTTCCCGACCTATACCTCCGGAAAACGTGTCAGGGAGCATGCCAGGAGTGTGGGTTGAAGTCCTCGGAGCACGAGACCCGAAGATCGAAAGACTTATGACCAATACGGAGCAAAGGGAAGAAACCGTCGGGGGACCGCTTTTTACCCCAGGACGAGAAAACTGAGTCCGGGGCATTCCCGCTCGCGTTTTCTTGGGACGAGCACCGGAAGTCCTCGAGCTCAGCCCGTTTCCTTCGCTGCAAGTGCATTTCCAGTGGTTTCTGACACCGGACGAGCGTTCGCCACTCGTTGGAAGCTTCGGCCATCTTTTGGACCGTTTTGGGTCGCACCACAGTTCTCCCTCCAACGAGCTCGCTTCCCGACCTATACCTCCGGAAAACGTGTCAGGGAGCATGCCAGGAGTGTGGGTTGAAGTCCTCGGCGCACGAGACCCGAAGATCGAAAGACTTATGACCAATACGGAGCAAAGGGAAGAAACCGTCGGGGGACCGCTTTTTACCCCAGGACGAGAAAACTGAGTCCGGGGCATTCCCGCTCGCGTTTTCTTGGGACGAGCACCGGAAGTCCTCGAGCTCAGCCCGTTTCCTTCGCTGCAAGTGCATTTCCAGTGGTTTCTGACACCGGACGAGCGTTCGCCACTCGTTGGAAGCTTCGGCCATCTTTTGGACCGTTTTGGGTCGCACCACAGTTCTCCCTCCAACGAGCTCGCTTCCCGACCTATACCTCCGGAAAACGTGTCAGGGAGCATGCCAGGAGTGTGGGTTGAAGTCCTCGGAGCACGAGACCCGAAGATCGAAAGACTTATGACCAATACGGAGCAAAGGGAAGAAACCGTCGGGGGACCGCTTTTTACCCCAGGACGAGAAAACTGAGTCCGGGGCATTCCCGCTCGCGTTTTCTTGGGACGAGCACCGGAAGTCCTCGAGCTCAGCCCGTTTCCTTCGCTGCAAGTGCATTTCCAGTGGTTTCTGACACCGGACGAGCGTTCGCCACTCGTTGGAAGCTTCGGCCATCTTTTGGACCGTTTTGGGTCGCACCACAGTTCTCCCTCCAACGAGCTCGCTTCCCGACCTATACCTCCGGAAAACGTGTCAGGGAGCATGCCAGGAGTGTGGGTTGAAGTCCTCGGAGCACGAGACCCGAAGATCGAAAGACTTATGACCAATACGGAGCAAAGGGAAGAAACCGTCGGGGGACCGCTTTTTACCCCAGGACGAGAAAACTGAGTCCGGGGCATTCCCGCTCGCGTTTTCTTGGGACGAGCACCGGAAGTCCTCGAGCTTAGCCCGTTTCCTTCGCTGCAAGTGCATTTCCAGTGGTTTCTGACACCGGACGAGAGTTCGCCACCCGTTGGAAGCTTCGGCCATCTTTTGGACCGTTTTGGGTCGCACCACAGTTCTCCCTCCAACGAGCTCGCTTCCCGACCTATACCTCCGGAAAACGTGTCAGGGAGCATGCCAGGAGTGTGGGTTGAAGTCCTCGGAGCACGAGACCCGAAGATCGAAAGACTTATGACCAATACGGAGCAAAGGGAAGAAACCGTCGGGGGACCGCTTTTTACCCCAGGACGAGAAAACTGAGTCCGGGGCATTCCCGCTCGCGTTTTCTTGGGACGAGCACCGGAAGTCCTCGAGCTCAGCCCGTTTCCTTCGCTGCAAGTGCATTTCCAGTGGTTTCTGACACCGGACGAGCGTTCGCCACTCGTTGGAAGCTTCGGCCATCTTTTGGACCGTTTTGGGTCGCACCACAGTTCTCCCTCCAACGAGCTCGCTTCCCGACCTATACCTCCGGAAAACGTGTCAGGGAGCATGCCAGGAGTGTGGGTTGAAGTCCTCGGAGCACGAGACCCGAAGATCGAAAGACTTATGACCAATACGGAGCAAAGGGAAGAAACCGTCGGGGGACCGCTTTTTACCCCAGGACGAGAAAACTGAGTCCGGGGCATTCCCGCTCGCGTTTTCTTGGGACGAGCACCGGAAGTCCTCGAGCTCAGCCCGTTTCCTTCGCTGCAAGTGCATTTCCAGTGGTTTCTGACACCGGACGAGCGTTCGCCACTCGTTGGAAGCTTCGGCCATCTTTTGGACCGTTTTGGGTCGCACCACAGTTCTCCCTCCAACGAGCTCGCTTCCCGACCTATACCTCCGGAAAACGTGTCAGGGAGCATGCCAGGAGTGTGGGTTGAAGTCCTCGGAGCACGAGACCCGAAGATCGAAAGACTTATGACCAATACGGAGCAAAGGGAAGAAACCGTCGGGGGACCGCTTTTTACCCCAGGACGAGAAAACTGAGTCCGGGGCATTCCCGCTCGCGTTTTCTTGGGACGAGCACCGGAAGTCCTCGAGCTCAGCCCGTTTCCTTCGCTGCAAGTGCATTTCCAGTGGTTTCTGACACCGGACGAGCGTTCGCCACTCGTTGGAAGCTTCGGCCATCTTTTGGACCGTTTTGGGTCGCACCACAGTTCTCCCTCCAACGAGCTCGCTTCCCGACCTATACCTCCGGAAAACGTGTCAGGGAGCATGCCAGGAGTGTGGGTTGAAGTCCTCGGAGCACGAGACCCGAAGATCGAAAGACTTATGACCAATACGGAGCAAAGGGAAGAAACCGTCGGGGGACCGCTTTTTACCCCAGGACGAGAAAACTGAGTCCGGGGCATTCCCGCTCGCGTTTTCTTGGGACGAGCACCGGAAGTCCTCGAGCTCAGCCCGTTTCCTTCGCTGCAAGTGCATTTCCAGTGGTTTCTGACACCGGACGAGCGTTCGCCACTCGTTGGAAGCTTCGGCCATCTTTTGGACCGTTTTGGGTCGCACCACAGTTCTCCCTCCAACGAGCTCGCTTCCCGACCTATACCTCCGGAAAACGTGTCAGGGAGCATGCCAGGAGTGTGGGTTGAAGTCCTCGGAGCACGAGACCCGAAGATCGAAAGACTTATGACCAATACGGAGCAAAGGGAAGAAACCGTCGGGGGACCGCTTTTTACCCCAGGACGAGAAAACTGAGTCCGGGGCATTCCCGCTCGCGTTTTCTTGGGACGAGCACCGGAAGTCCTCGAGCTCAGCCCGTTTCCTTCGCTGCAAGTGCATTTCCAGTGGTTTCTGACACCGGACGAGCGTTCGCCACTCGTTGGAAGCTTCGGCCATCTTTTGGACCGTTTTGGGTCGCACCACAGTTCTCCCTCCAACGAGCTCGCTTCCCGACCTATACCTCCGGAAAACGTGTCAGGGAGCATGCCAGGAGTGTGGGTTGAAGTCCTCGGAGCACGAGACCCGAAGATCGAAAGACTTATGACCAATACGGAGCAAAGGGAAGAAACCGTCGGGGGACCGCTTTTTACCCCAGGACGAGAAAACTGAGTCCGGGGCATTCCCGCTCGCGTTTTCTTGGGACGAGCACCGGAAGTCCTCGAGCTCAGCCCGTTTCCTTCGCTGCAAGTGCATTTCCAGTGGTTTCTGACACCGGACGAGCGTTCGCCACTCGTTGGAAGCTTCGGCCATCTTTTGGACCGTTTTGGGTCGCACCACAGTTCTCCCTCCAACGAGCTCGCTTCCCGACCTATACCTCCGGAAAACGTGTCAGGGAGCATGCCAGGAGTGTGGGTTGAAGTCCTCGGAGCACGAGACCCGAAGATCGAAAGACTTATGACCAATACGGAGCAAAGGGAAGAAACCGTCGGGGGACCGCTTTTTACCCCAGGACGAGAAAACTGAGTCCGGGGCATTCCCGCTCGCGTTTTCTTGGGACGAGCACCGGAAGTCCTCGAGCTCAACCCGTTTCCTTCGCTGCAAGTGCATTTCCAGTGGTTTCTGACACCGGACGAGCGTTCGCCACTCGTTGGAAGCTTCGGCCATCTTTTGGACCGTTTTGGGTCGCACCACAGTTCTCCCTCCAACGAGCTCGCTTCCCGACCTATACCTCCGGAAAACGTGTCAGGGAGCATGCCAGGAGTGTGGGTTGAAGTCCTCGGAGCACGAGACCCGAAGATCGAAAGACTTATGACCAATACGGAGCAAAGGGAAGAAACCGTCGGGGGACCGCTTTTTACCCCAGGACGAGAAAACTGAGTCCGGGGCATTCCCGCTCGCGTTTTCTTGGGACGAGCACCGGAAGTCCTCGAGCTCAGCCCGTTTCCTTCGCTGCAAGTGCATTTCCAGTGGTTTCTGACACCGGACGAGCGTTCGCCACTCGTTGGAAGCTTCGGCCATCTTTTGGACCGTTTTGGGTCGCACCACAGTTCTCCCTCCAACGAGCTCGCTTCCCGACCTATACCTCCGGAAAACGTGTCAGGGAGCATGCCAGGAGTGTGGGTTGAAGTCCTCGGAGCACGAGACCCGAAGATCGAAAGACTTATGACCAATACGGAGCAAAGGGAAGAAACCGTCGGGGGACCGCTTTTTACCCCAGGACGAGAAAACTGAGTCCGGGGCATTCCCGCTCGCGTTTTCTTGGGACGAGCACCGGAAGTCCTCGAGCTCAGCCCGTTTCCTTCGCTGCAAGTGCATTTCCAGTGGTTTCTGACACCGGACGAGCGTTCGCCACTCGTTGGAAGCTTCGGCCATCTTTTGGACCGTTTTGGGTCGCACCACAGTTCTCCCTCCAACGAGCTCGCTTCCCGACCTATACCTCCGGAAAACGTGTCAGGGAGCATGCCAGGAGTGTGGGTTGAAGTCCTCGGAGCACGAGACCCGAAGATCGAAAGACTTATGACCAATACGGAGCAAAGGGAAGAAACCGTCGGGGGACCGCTTTTTACCCCAGGACGAGAAAACTGAGTCCGGGGCATTCCCGCTCGCGTTTTCTTGGGACGAGCACCGGAAGTCCTCGAGCTCAGCCCGTTTCCTTCGCTGCAAGTGCATTTCCAGTGGTTTCTGACACCGGACGAGCGTTCGCCACTCGTTGGAAGCTTCGGCCATCTTTTGGACCGTTTTGGGTCGCACCACAGTTCTCCCTCCAACGAGCTCGCTTCCCGACCTATACCTCCGGAAAACGTGTCAGGGAGCATGCCAGGAGTGTGGGTTGAAGTCCTCGGAGCACGAGACCCGAAGATCGAAAGACTTATGACCAATACGGAGCAAAGGGAAGAAACCGTCGGGGGACCGCTTTTTACCCCAGGACGAGAAAACTGAGTCCGGGGCATTCCCGCTCGCGTTTTCTTGGGACGAGCACCGGAAGTCCTCGAGCTCAGCCCGTTTCCTTCGCTGCAAGTGCATTTCCAGTGGTTTCTGACACCGGACGAGCGTTCGCCACTCGTTGGAAGCTTCGGCCATCTTTTGGACCGTTTTGGGTCGCACCACAGTTCTCCCTCCAACGAGCTCGCTTCCCGACCTATACCTCCGGAAAACGTGTCAGGGAGCATGCCAGGAGTGTGGGTTGAAGTCCTCGGAGCACGAGACCCGAAGATCGAAAGACTTATGACCAATACGGAGCAAAGGGAAGAAACCGTCGGGGGACCGCTTTTTACCCCAGGACGAGAAAACTGAGTCCGGGGCATTCCCGCTCGCGTTTTCTTGGGACGAGCACCGGAAGTCCTCGAGCTCAGCCCGTTTCCTTCGCTGCAAGTGCATTTCCAGTGGTTTCTGACACCGGACGAGCGTTCGCCACTCGTTGGAAGCTTCGGCCATCTTTTGGACCGTTTTGGGTCGCACCACAGTTCTCCCTCCAACGAGCTCGCTTCCCGACCTATACCTCCGGAAAACGTGTCAGGGAGCATGCCAGGAGTGTGGGTTGAAGTCCTCGGAGCACGAGACCCGAAGATCGAAAGACTTATGACCAATACGGAGCAAAGGGAAGAAACCGTCGGGGGACCGCTTTTTACCCCAGGACGAGAAAACTGAGTCCGGGGCATTCCCGCTCGCGTTTTCTTGGGACGAGCACCGGAAGTCCTCGAGCTCAGCCCGTTTCCTTCGCTGCAAGTGCATTTCCAGTGGTTTCTGACACCGGACGAGCGTTCGCCACTCGTTGGAAGCTTCGGCCATCTTTTGGACCGTTTTGGGTCGCACCACAGTTCTCCCTCCAACGAGCTCGCTTCCCGACCTATACCTCCGGAAAACGTGTCAGGGAGCATGCCAGGAGTGTGGGTTGAAGTCCTCGGAGCACGAGACCCGAAGATCGAAAGACTTATGACCAATACGGAGCAAAGGGAAGAAACCGTCGGGGGACCGCTTTTTACCCCAGGACGAGAAAACTGAGTCCGGGGCATTCCCGCTCGCGTTTTCTTGGGACGAGCACCGGAAGTCCTCGAGCTCAGCCCGTTTCCTTCGCTGCAAGTGCATTTCCAGTGGTTTCTGACACCGGACGAGCGTTCGCCACTCGTTGGAAGCTTCGGCCATCTTTTGGACCGTTTTGGGTCGCACCACAGTTCTCCCTCCAACGAGCTCGCTTCCCGACCTATACCTCCGGAAAACGTGTCAGGGAGCATGCCAGGAGTGTGGGTTGAAGTCCTCGGAGCACGAGACCCGAAGATCGAAAGACTTATGACCAATACGGAGCAAAGGGAAGAAACCGTCGGGGGACCGCTTTTTACCCCAGGACGAGAAAACTGAGTCCGGGGCATTCCCGCTCGCGTTTTCTTGGGACGAGCACCGGAAGTCCTCGAGCTCAGCCCGTTTCCTTCGCTGCAAGTGCATTTCCAGTGGTTTCTGACACCGGACGAGCGTTCGCCACTCGTTGGAAGCTTCGGCCATCTTTTGGACCGTTTTGGGTCGCACCACAGTTCTCCCTCCAACGAGCTCGCTTCCCGACCTATACCTCCGGAAAACGTGTCAGGGAGCATGCCAGGAGTGTGGGGTTGAAGTCCTCGGAGCACGAGACCCGAAGATCGAAAGACTTATGACCAATACGGAGCAAAGGGAAGAAACCGTCGGGGGACCGCTTTTTACCCCAGGACGAGAAAACTGAGTCCGGGGCATTCCCGCTCGCGTTTTCTTGGGACGAGCACCGGAAGTCCTCGAGCTCAGCCCGTTTCCTTCGCTGCAAGTGCATTTCCAGTGGTTTCTGACACCGGACGAGCGTTCGCCACTCGTTGGAAGCTTCGGCCATCTTTTGGACCGTTTTGGGTCGCACCACAGTTCTCCCTCCAACGAGCTCGCTTCCCGACCTATACCTCCGGAAAACGTGTCAGGGAGCATGCCAGGAGTGTGGGTTTGAAGTCCTCGGAGCACGAGACCCGAAGATCGAAAGACTTATGACCAATACGGAGCAAAGGGAAGAAACCGTCGGGGGACCGCTTTTTACCCCAGGACGAGAAAACTGAGTCCGGGGCATTCCCGCTCGCGTTTTCTTGGGACGAGCACCGGAAGTCCTCGAGCTCAGCCCGTTTCCTTCGCTGCAAGTGCATTTCCAGTGGTTTCTGACACCGGACGAGCGTTCGCCACTCGTTGGAAGCTTCGGCCATCTTTTGGACCGTTTTGGGTCGCACCACAGTTCTCCCTCCAACGAGCTCGCTTCCCGACCTATACCTCCGGAAAACGTGTCAGGGAGCATGCCAGGAGTGTGGGGTTGAAGTCCTCGGAGCACGAGACCCGAAGATCGAAAGACTTATGACCAATACGGAGCAAAGGGAAGAAACCGTCGGGGGACCGCTTTTTACCCCAGGACGAGGAAAACTGAGTCCGGGGCATTCCCGCTCGCGTTTTCTTGGGACGAGCACCGGAAGTCCTCGAGCTCAGCCCGTTTCCTTCGCTGCAAGTGCATTTCCAGTGGTTTCTGACACCGGACGAGCGTTCGCCACTCGTTGGAAGCTTCGGCCATCTTTTGGACCGTTTTGGGTCGCACAACAGTTCTCCCTCCAACGAGCTCGCTTCCCGACCTATACCTCCGGAAAACGTGTCAGGGAGCATGCCAGGAGTGTGGGTTGAAGTCCTCGGAGCACGAGACCCGAAGATCGAAAGACTTATGACCAATACGGAGCAAAGGGAAGAAACCGTCGGGGGACCGCTTTTTACCCCAGGACGAGAAAACTGAGTCCGGGGCATTCCCGCTCGCGTTTTCTTGGGACGAGCACCGGAAGTCCTCGAGCTCAGCCCGTTTCCTTCGCTGCAAGTGCATTTCCAGTGGTTTCTGACACCGGACGAGCGTTCGCCACTCGTTGGAAGCTTCGGCCATCTTTTGGACCGTTTTGGGTCGCACCACAGTTCTCCCTCCAACGAGCTCGCTTCCCGACCTATACCTCCGGGAAAACGTGTCAGGGGAGCATGCCAGGAGTGTGGGTTGAAGTCCTCGGAGCACGAGACCCGAAGATCGAAAGACTTATGACCAATACGGAGCAAAGGGAAGAAACCGTCGGGGGACCGCTTTTTACCCCAGGACGAGAAAACTGAGTCCGGGGCATTCCCGCTCGCGTTTTCTTGGGACGAGCACCGGAAGTCCTCGAGCTCAGCCCGTTTCCTTCGCTGCAAGTGCATTTCCAGTGGTTTCTGACACCGGACGAGCGTTCGCCACTCGTTGGAAGCTTCGGCCATCTTTTGGACCGTTTTGGGTCGCACCACAGTTCTCCCTCCAACGAGCTCGCTTCCCGACCTATACCTCCGGAAAACGTGTCAGGGAGCATGCCAGGAGTGTGGGTTGAAGTCCTCGGAGCACGAGACCCGAAGATCGAAAGACTTATGACCAATACGGAGCAAAGGGAAGAAACCGTCGGGGGGACCGCTTTTTACCCCAGGACGAGAAAACTGAGTCCGGGGCATTCCCGCTCGCGTTTTCTTGGGACGAGCACCGGAAGTCCCTCGAGCTCAGCCCGTTTCCTTCGCTGCAAGTGCATTTCCAGTGGTTTCTGACACCGGACGAGCGTTCGCCACTCGTTGGAAGCTTCGGCCATCTTTTGGACCGTTTTGGGTCGCACAACAGTTCTCCCTCCAACGAGCTCGCTTCCCGACCTATACCTCCGGAAAACGTGTCAGGGAGCATGCCAGGAGTGTGGGTTGAAGTCCTCGGAGCACGAGACCCGAAGATCGAAAGACTTATGACCAATACGGAGCAAAGGGAAGAAACCGTCGGGGGGACCGCTTTTTACCCCAGGACGAGAAAACTGAGTCCGGGGCATTCCCGCTCGCGTTTTCTTGGGACGAGCACCGGAAGTCCTCGAGCTCAGCCCGTTTCCTTCGCTGCAAGTGCATTTCCAGTGGTTTCTGACACCGGACGAGCGTTCGCCACTTGTTGGAAGCTTCGGCCATCTTTTGGACCGTTTTGGGTCGCACCACAGTTCTCCCTCCAACGAGCTCGCTTCCCGACCTATACCTCCGGAAAACGTGTCAGGGAGCATGCCAGGAGTGTGGGTTGAAGTCCTCGGAGCACGAGACCCGAAGATCGAAAGACTTATGACCAATACGGAGCAAAGGGAAGAAACCGTCGGGGGACCGCTTTTTTACCCCAGGACGAGAAAACTGAGTCCGGGGCATTCCCGCTCGCGTTTTCTTGGGACGAGCACCGGAAGTCCTCGAGCTCAGCCCGTTTCCTTCGCTGCAAGTGCATTTCCAGTGGTTTCTGACACCGGACGAGCGTTCGCCACTCGTTGGAAGCTTCGGCCATCTTTTGGACCGTTTTGGGTCGCACCACAGTTCTCCCTCCAACGAGCTCGCTTCCCGACCTATACCTCCGGAAAACGTGTCAGGGAGCATGCCAGGAGTGTGGGTTGAAGTCCTCGGAGCACGAGACCCGAAGATCGAAAGACTTATGACCAATACGGAGCAAAGGGAAGAAACCGTCGGGGGACCGCTTTTTACCCCAGGACGAGAAAACTGAGTCCGGGGCATTCCCGCTCGCGTTTTTCTTGGGACGAGCACCGGAAGTCCTCGAGCTCAGCCCGTTTCCTTCGCTGCAAGTGCATTTCCAGTGGTTTCTGACACCGGACGAGCGTTCGCCACTCGTTGGAAGCTTCGGCCATCTTTTGGACCGTTTTGGGTCGCACCACAGTTTCTCCCTCCAACGAGCTCGCTTCCCCGACCTATACCTCCGGAAAACGTGTCAGGGAGCATGCAGGAGT